>NW_027498274.1:0-151577 GCF_021521415.1 Bidens hawaiensis | reverse complement strand
TTGATGTTTAATTGACTGTAACGGGGTGTAAAAGTGAAAATTGGTTGAGATTATTGATACTAAAGTAAACTAGGTTGAGTCTAGTTTCTATAGAATATAAATTTGCAATTTTTCGACGCGTAAAAGTTAACCTTTATGAATTTACAAAAACGTTGTGCAAAGCTGAGTTGTTAGACCTGCTGTTAGGTTGTTTTGTAAATGTTATATCTCATGAACTACAAGACCAATTGGGTTGGTTCCAATTCTGGAAGTTGACTTATTGAGATAGGAACCTAACCCAAGTGGTCTTGCATTTTTTGAATTTTTCATTTAACGGGAATTTCAAATAACATTCTGTTGCGCATGAATTTGACTGTTATGAGCTTTCTGTAGTGTTTTGATTATTATGAGAAATCTATGTGGAATAAAAATAAAATAAAATATGTTCTGGAAACGTAACACATGAGTGCTTTAGTGATGATTTTTGGTAAATTAATTGAGATGTTATGATTGGTGGAATAGTACAATCTTTCAAGTAGAATTTCTGTCTCGGTGAAACTAGCTGCTGAATTTTGTGAAAATGCATGAAATATGATAATTGCTAGTTAATTGTTATGTTTTGACCAAATTGCCCATGTGGGGAATACGTGCTATATAATTGTTATTTTTTGACCAAAATTCCCTTGCGGGAAAAAATTGCTAATTGATTGTCGTATTTTGACTAAATTGCCCTTACGGGGAGTAATTGCTAGTGATGTACATTATTAATACATGACACGTAAATAATTGCTCACACACGTATCGTTTTACAAATGTACTCGTTAAGTCACACACGATTCACAAACAAACACGAAACGTATCTTGTGATTAGGAATTATGTGCCGGGTCTAGAGACTCGATATTAGTTCCGATACTTAGAAAATCTCCTTGTTGTTTTAGAACGCTAGAGAGAGTTTTCTGTGACGCGCATCACTTGGTGATTTATTTTGGATTTCTTCGCAAACAGTGAGTTCACTTACCTCTTTTAAACTGTTTTCAAACGCTTTTCACTTGGGGGAGATAACATACTCCGAAAACGCATTTAAGATTTTGTTAATATAGATTATATATCATTTGTAAAGACTAAGTAGCAAACGCAATAACTAAAGTCCTTCATTCACATCGAACCATTTAATATTGGATAATAGCGAGTCATTGTTGAGTAGTACTACTGAGTTTGACAAACCCCACCCAACGCTAAACTCGACTGGAGGTCGAGTGGGTGTAATCTTGGCTAAACACATACCATGGTCGGGATAGACCTGGTGGCAAGGCAAATGATAAACAGTCAGCTTCAGTGTCGAACACTTAGTAATACTTGTTTTATAGGCTAGCTACCTATAGATATATAATTAACATAACACTTTCTGGTTACGCAAAACGCTTAACGCAAAACGCTGAACGCAGAACGCTGAACGCAAACGCTAAACGCTTTATTTTATATAAACTTGTGAATTCACCAACCCCGTGTTGACACTTTTAGTATGTTATTCTCATGTAGCCGAGGCGGGCGCGCGGTTTAGGATCATGCATTGCTTGAAACACTTTTAATTATGCAAACTTATTTTAAACTGTTATCATTGGGTTTTAAGTCGTCTTGCGTGACGCAACATTGGTTTCTATGATTTTACGCTTCCGCATTTAATTACTCGTAAACGTTTTTATGGTTTGATTATAACTAATGAATCCGATCCTGTTAGTTCACACCCTCTGACGGTAAAACCCTGTTAGTGGATTTTGAGGGTGTGACAGATTGGTATCAGATCCATTGGTTATAGCGAACTAGAAATTGCATGCATACTAGACTATAACCGCGACGACCCATTAGTTATTATGATACGCACTGCATAGATTTGTGTAGTCTTTGTTATCTTATCTCTTTACCCCCTTTCACTCATACGCGCGCATACACGGCTTACCTGTAGGAATGTCGACTCCGCCATCATCATCATCATCATCCGATCCGATGACTCATGCTCACGGGAAAGAACCTCAGATACCTACCGCATCGCCACCCCGAGTAGTCCCGGAACTCGAAGCTCCCGCACCAAAAAGGTACCGCTTATCCGGAGGCATGTACGAAAACGAAGTTAGCCGGGATTGGTACCCTAATATGATCAGACGTATGGTCTATCGCGAACAAGTTCCCCCGCTACCCCACCCGAACCATCCTGCTTATCCCAACACCTTACCACCCATAACCGAACCTGTAGTGCGTGTGCTCGCAGCTGTTGTTTCTTGTTTGGAGTGTGATGTTGGTTACATGCGCTATACGAGAGCGAACATTTCCGGACTGTTGAAAGATGGAACCGAGACTAAGGAGGAAATTTCCCGCATGACAGCGGCAATGAAGGAAATGCAAGAGGCTAGTGATCAACAGATGAAGATTATGAGAAAGATGCAAGCCGAGATGATAGACTTGCAAGAGCAACTCCAAGTAGCAAGGACCCGAACCGAGATAGCTTTAAAGCGTTGCGATGTCTTACAAATGCAAATTGCTCAGAACGCAGCCGAACCTAAGGCAGAGCCCGAAGAGGAACCCGAAGAAGATCCTGAAGAGGAGCCTGAGGAGGATCCCGAGGAAGATCCCGAAGAGGAACCGGAGGAAGAACCGGCTGAGCCAGAGGCACACTCAGAGGTGTCCTCAGACGATGTGCAAATGTGCAAATTCTTGGATTGGAACTAGCTAACGCTATGAACTGAGAGGAGTTCAAGAATATGATGCGAGAAGAGTACTGTCCGAGAGAGGAGATTGCAAAGTTGGAATCTGAGTTTTGGTCATTGAAGATGGTGGGTTCGGAAATCGAAGCCTACACCACCCGTTCTCACGAGTTAGCCGTGATGTGTCCACGGATGGTAGACCCGCCGAGTAAGAGGATTGAAATGTATATTGATGGGTTAGCACCGCAGATTTAGGGCATGGTGACGTCTTCCAGACCAGCCACAATTCAACAAGCGATTCGGTTAGCTCACAAACTAACGGATCAAGCAGTGACCCAAGGTTTGCTACCACCTAGGGGATCAACCACTAAAGCCCGTGAAAAGCCGAGCACTGACAACAACAACAACAGCAACCCGAGCAGCGGGAAGAGAAAGTTTGACAATACCAGATCCTCATCCTCGAATCCCCCACAGCAACAACACTACCGCAAGCCCGAATTAACTCGAAGCTTCAACAATCAGGGTCACAACAACAATAACAACGGTAATGGGCAGGGTTCGAGCGGATATGCTGGGAATTATCCGAAGTGCAACAGGTGCAACTACCATCATGCTGGCCCGTGTGACCGTGTCAAGTGTCTGAGATGCGGAAAGATGGGTCACCAGGCAAAGGAATGTAGAGGAGACCTTGCGGCAAAGAGTGCTCCTAAACCACCCATGACGACGAAGGGATGTTTCGAATGTGGGCAGGAGGGTCATTTCAGGAAAGATTGTCCCAAGCTGAAACAGAACGACAACAATGGAGGTAATGGAAGTGGCAGTGGTGGTGGAAACAATGGTAAAGGAAGAGCTTTTGTTATTGGGTCGGGTCAAGCCCGCAATGATCCGTACGTGGTGACTGGTAAGTTCCCTGTGAACGATTGTTTTGCTTCTGTATTGTTCGACACTGGAGCTGATAGGAGTTTTGTGTCGAAAGCCTTCAGTCAACTCTTAGACTTAACTCCAACCCCGTTAGATGCTAAGTTTCCTGTTGAATTAGCTGAAGGTAAGACTATAGTAACGACTCATGTACTTGCGGGATGTAAGTTAAAACTGTCAGGTCATGTCTTTGATATCGACCTTATTCCTTTTACACTTAGTAGTTTCGATGTCGTGGTCGGCATGGACTGGTTATCCGAGGATCAAGCGGAGATTATATGTCACGACAAGATAGTCCACATTTCTACCCCTTCCGGCGAGATCGTTTCGATCCGGGGCGAGAGAAGCGGCATGACCACCAGCGTTATCACCCTCATGAAGGCGCAGAAGTATCTACGAAAGGGTCATCCGGCAATTTTGGTGCATATTGTTGAGAAACCCGCGGAAGAGAAGCGAATTGAAGATACACCGATTGTGCGAGATTTTCCGGAAGTTTTCCCGGAGGATTTGCCTGGACTCCCTCCTATTCGACAAGTCGAGTTTCAAATCGAATTGACCCCAGGTGCAGAACCTATAGCACGAGCCCCGCATCGACTCGCACCGGCGGAGCTTCAGGAACTGTCCACTCAGTTGCAGGATTTGTTGGATAAGGGTTTATCCGACCTAGCTCATCGCCATGGGGAGCCCCTGTCTTATTTGTCAGAAAGAAGGACGAGACTTTCCGCATGTGCATCGACTACCGGGAGTTGAACAAGGTGACGGTCAAGAACCGTTATCCTTTACCCCAAATTGATGATCTGTTTGACCAGCTCCAAGGATCGAGTTATTACTCGAAGATCGATCTGCGATCTGGTTACCATCAACTAAGAGTGCGCGAAGAAGATATTTCAAAGACGGCTTTTAGAACACTGTATGGTCACTACGAATTTTCGGTTATGCCTTTTGGACTAACCAACGCACCAGCCGTATTTATGGATCTCATGAATCGAGTATGCAAGGCGTAGCTCGACAAGTTCGTGATTGTGTTCATTGACGATATCCTGGTTTATTCCAAGGACAAGGCTGACCATGAGGAACACTTAAGGGTAATTCTGGAACTATTGAAGAAGGAATAACTGTACGCAAAACTCTCGAAATGCGAATTTTGGCTTCGCGAGGTTCACTTTTTAGGACATGTGATCAACGAGAATGGTATCCATGTCGATCCCGGTAAAGTAGAGGCCATCAAAAACTGGGAAGCACCTAAGACCCCGACTGAGGTGCGGCAATTCCTAGGACTGGCCGGCTACTACCGGCGTTTCATTGAAGGATTTTCAAAGATTTCCCAACCCCTCATCGCTTTGACTCACAAAGGCACTAAGTACATTTGGGATGACGCGCAATAATCCGCTTTTCAACTGTTGAAAACCAAACTCTGTAGCGCCCCTATTCTAGCCCTACCCGAGGGAACGGAGAATTTTGAGGTACACTGTGACGCATCGATACAAGGTCTCGGTTGTGTGCTGATGCAACTCGAGAAGGTTATAGCTTATGCCTCTCGACAACTGCGGGTTCACAAGAAGAACTACACGACCCATGATTTGGAACTCGGAGCTGTGGTGTTTGCCCTTAAGTTATGGAGGCATTACTTGTACGGTACCAAGTTTACCATTTACACCGACCACAAGAGTCTCCAGCATATCTACGATCAGAAGGAGCTGAACATGCGACAGCGTCGTTGGGTCGAGCTACTTAAGGATTATGATTGTGCCATCAAGTACCACCCTGGCAAGGCCAATGTAGTGGCCGACGCTCTCAGCAGAAAAGAAACAGATAAACCCAGACGAGTGCGAGCATTGCAACTCACGATCCGTACCAACTTACCCGATCAGATTCGCGATGCCCAACTCGATGCTTTGAAAGATGATAATCTTCCATCGGAACTCATGCGGGGCATGAACAAGCAACTTGAAACCAAATCGGACGGGGTCCGATATTTTGAGAACCGGATTTGGGTTCCACGATACGGAGAGTTGAGAACTCTAGTGATGGACGAAGCACACAAGTCCCGATATTCTATCCACCCTGGCTCAGATAAAATGTACCATGACTTAAAGGCACTTTACTGGTGGCCGAACATGAAAGCCGACATTGCCACCTACGTGAGCAAATGCTTGACTTACGCCCGAGTCAACGTAGAATACCAGAAACCATCTGGCCTACTACAACAACCGGAACTTCCAATGTGGAAATGGGAACACATTTCAATGGATTTTATCACGGGTTTACCTAAGACACCAACGGGATGCGATACCATCTGGGTGATCGTTGACCGGTTTGACTAAGTCTGCACACTTCTTAGCGATTAAGGAATCGGACGAAATGGAAAGACTGACTCGCGTATACATGAAAGAAGTGGTGTCTAGACACGGAGTACCTGTCTCAATCATTTCGGATCGAGATTCCCGTTTCACTTCGCACTTTTGGAAGTCGCTACAAAGCGCACTAGGCACCCGTCTTGATATGAGCACAACATACAATCCTCAGACGGATGGGCAAAGTGAACGAACTATTCAGACCCTGGAGGATATGTTGCGTGCATGCGTATTGGATTTCGGAAAAAGTTGGGAACCTCACTTACCTTTGGTAGAGTTTTCGTATAATAACGGCTACCACGCAAGTATTAACGCAGCGCCGTTTGAAGCGTTGTACGGACGGAAGTGTCGATCACCTCTCTGCTGGGCAGAGGTGGGTGACAGCCAAATCACTGGTCCAGTACTGGTACTCGAAACTTCGGAAAAGATTGTTCAAATCCGAAACCGCATGGCAGCAGCACGAGATCGCCAAAAGAGTTACGCCGACAAGCACCGAAAACCTTTCGAATTTCAAGTGAACGATCAAGTGTTACTCAAAGTCTCACCTTGGAAAGGTGTGGTTCGCTTTGGAAAGCGAAACAAACTCAACCCACGATATGTTGGTCCTTACAGGATAACGGAACGCGTTGGTCCGGTGGCGTACCGACTGGACTTACCAGCGGAACTCAGCAGTGTACACAATGTTTTTCACGTATCCAATTTGAAGAAATGCCTATCTGATGAAACCCAAGTAGTCCCTTTGGACGAACTGCAAGTTGATGAACAATTACGCTTCATTGAAGAACCAGTCGAAGTTTTGGATTGGGAAACCAAAACGCTCAAGCACAGCAAAATTCCAATCGTTAAGGTTCGTTGGAACTCACGACGTGGACCGGAGTTCACATGGGAACGCGAGGATTAAATGATGAAAAAGTAACCTCACCGCTGACCAAACACAGAAAACCGCGAAACCCGACAAACCGTCAGAAATCACCGGAGGTATGAATTAAATTTCGGGACGAAATTTCTTTCTACTAGGGGATGATATGAAAAACTGAAAATTTTTCTTACTTTTTCAGACACTAATCACGACTTGACTCAAATTTTCGGGACGAAAATTCTTTAACATGGGAATGATGTGACAATCGTCAATTTCAGGTTAACTCCGTTAACTCAACTCCGTCAATTCAGACTTAAAGATCACTGAATCTATAACGCACACCTCATTACATTTAAACTAGGGTTTAAATGACGCTTGACACTTACTACATGTGTAGTCTTTCGGGAATTGCACCGAAACGCAAACGAGTTGACGCGAACAATTGGTGAATAAACGAAAAACGTCAAAACAATAATTATGTGATAATTATGTGTTAGACTTATGTGTTATGTGATAACATGTTATATAACTTTAACTCAATGTGCAAACTAAGTTAATTAAGCTAGAAAAGTAACATTTGGAAGTGGAGGGACCTAGATGTAACTTGATTATTATTAATAATATTATAAAACCCTAAACTCCTCTTCCTTTCTCTCACAAAAACCGACGGCAGCCCTTTGCTCCCCCTCTCCTCACAATCGGCTCACATACACACATATCACTTGGTTTTGATCTTGGTTTTTCACAATTGAAGCATCCTACATCCGTTTCTAGCCATCTCCTACCTTCCTCTTGCTTGTATTGGTGTTTTGAAGGTATAATTATAAACCCTAGGTCCGATTTTCATATGTATATGTGTTCATATGTTTTATCTTGATTAGATGATGTATTGATTGTGATTTGATAACTAGAATTGATGTTATCACATGTTAATTGTTTGTGTCTTTGATTTGAGTTCAAACAAAAACCCTAATCATGTATGTAATGTGTAATTGATGTGCATGGATAGTGATTATGGAGTCTAGAGTGTGATATGAATGAATTATGGTTCATAGATAGTTAATATGTTGAGTTTGGATGCAAACAGTTTCTGGACAGATTGTGTTATTGATGTTTAATTGACTGTAACGGGGTGTAAAGGTGAAAATTGGTTGAGATTATTGATACTACAGTAAACTAGGTTGAGTCTAGTTTCTATAGAATATAAATTTGCAATTTTTGGACGTGTAAAAGTTAACCTTTATGATTTTACAAAAACGTTGTGCAAAGCTGAGTTGTTAGACCTGCTGTTAGGTTGTTTTGTAAATGTTATATCTCATGAACTACAAGACCAATTGGGTTGTTTCCACGTCTGGAAGTTGACTTATTGAGTTAGGAACCTAACCCAAGTGGTCTTGCATTTGTTGGATTTTTCATTTAACGGAAATTTCAAATAACATTCTGTTGTGCATGAATTTGACTGTTATGAGCTTGCTGTAGTGTTTTGATCATTATGAGAAATCTATGTGGAATAAAAATAAAATAAAATATGTTCTGGAAACCTAACACATGAATGCTTTAGTGATGATTTTTGGTAAATTAATTGAGATGCTATGATCGGTGGAATAGTACAATCTTTCAAGTAGAATTTCTGTCTCGGTGAAACTAGCTGCTGAATTTTGTGAAAATGCATGAAACATTATAATTGCTAGTTAATTGTTATGTTTTGACAAAATTGCCCCTGTGGGGAATACGTGCTATATAATTGTTATGTTTTGACCAAAATGCCCTTGCGGGGAATAATTGCTAATTGATTGTCGTATTTTGACTAAATTACCCTTACGGGGAGTAATTGCTAGTGATGTACATTATTAATACATGACACGTAAATAATTGCTCACACACGTATCGTATCACAAATGTACTCGTTAAGTCACACACGATTCATAAACAAACACGAAACGTATCTTGTGATTAGGAATTATGTGCCAGGTCTAGAGACTCGATATTAGTTCCGATACTTAGAAAATCTCCTTGTTGTTTTAGAACGCTAGAGAGAGTTTTCTGTGACGCGCATCACTTGGTGATTTATTTTGGATTTCTTCGCAAACAGTGAGTTCACTTACCCTTTTTAAACTGTTTTCAAACGCTTTTTACTTGGGGGAGATAACATACTCCGAAAACGCATTTAAGATTTTGTTAATATAGATTATATATCACTTGTAAAGACTAAGTGGCAAACGCAATAACTAAAGTCCTTCATTCACATCGAACCGTTTAATATTGGATAATAGCGAGTCATTGTTGAGTAGTACTACTGGGTTTGACAAACCCCACCCAATGCTAAACTCGACTGGAGGTCGAGTGGGTGTAATCTTGGCTAAACACATACCATGGTCGGGATAGACCTGGTGGCAAGGCAAATGATAAATAGTCAGCTTCGGTGTCGAACACTTAGTAATACTTGTTTTATAGGCTAGCTACCTATAGATATATAATTGACATAACACTATCTGGTAACGCAAAACGCTTAACACAAAACGCTGAACGCAAAACGCTTAACGCAAAACGCTGAACGCAGAACGCTGAACGCAAACGCTAAACGCTTTATTTTATATAAACTTGTGAACTCACCAACCCCGTGTTGACACTTTTAGTATGTTATTCTCAGGTAGCCGAGGCGGGCGCGCGGTTTAGGATCATGCATTGCTTGAAACACTTTTAATTATGCAAACTTATTTTAAACTGTTATCATTGGGTTTTAAGTCGTCCTGCGTGACACAACATTGGTTTCTATGGTTTTACGCTTCCGCATTTAATTACTCGTAAACTTTTTTATGGTTTTATTATAACTAATGAATCCGATCCTGTTAGTTCACACCCTCTGACGGTAAAACCCCGTTAGTGGATTTTGAGGGTGTGACATCTTCATCCATTATTCAACTCTTATAAAAACCGACAGGTTTCTGATTAACGAACTTGCTGGAGTATCAGAACATCTATAGTGGTTAAACATCATATTTTCGGGTTAATAAAACTAAACATTTTCTACAAACCAGATTAAATAAACAGAAATGAGCCTTGTAGCGAATCCAGACATCTAAACTATGATCTTTCTTTATAAATTTAATCATTTTATCAACTATGCTCTATGCGCTTAAGTTTTATTTTACGGTTGGTGGTTGGTATCACATCCTTATCTATCCTCATCTAGAATGATCATTTTATCAACTATGCTCTATGTGCTTAAGTACATTGATTTTGTATCAATAAGAACGGGTCCACATCTATTTAGTTGTAATGCTTACCATTTACATACTAGCTTTTGTTTAAGTAGATGAAATGCTTCTTTATATATAGTTCTCCATTCATACTTAGCATTCTTTTCAGCTAATGAAGTAAAGGGAACTGCTATTCGAGAGAAGTTTTCAATGCATCTTCTATAATATCTAGCCAAACCTAGAAACTTCAGCCCTCAGTTGGCGATCTAGGAACCTCCCATTTAACTATAGCTTAAATCTTAGCAGGGTCTAGTTGAATTCCATTTGCGTTAACAACATAACCAAGAAATTATACCTCATGCAGCCAGAATTCACTCTTAATAAACTTAGCATACATTTTCTCATTTCGAAGTGGTTCCAACAAGTCCTAAGATGAACTTTATATTCTTCTTCTGATTTAGAATATTAAGTATGTCATAGATGAATACGATAAAAAATTTATCTAAACAAGGCTTACAAATTATATTCATCATGTACATAAGAGCAGCTGGGGCATTAAAACCGAGTGACGGGAAGTGAATTAAATAACCAATGATCAAAAGAATAAATAAATTATTGATTTTATTAAATAACAATAGACCAAATAATAATAAAGTTTTTAAAATGGGTCGAGTTTCCAATTGGAAAAATAACGAATGTTATAGTATCCACAAATTTTTGGAAATTTCGTCTAGAAATTAAAGAGTAATTCCAAATGACATTACACTGATCTCATAATTTTCATACCTTGCTCGAAAAACTATCTTCGGAATGTCTTCTTCTTGAACTTTCAGCTGATGGTATGCTGAGGGTAAATCTATATTAGAAAAGAAACTCGCTCCTAGATTGGGGTTAAGTTATTTAGTAATTCTTTATACTATGGAACTCGCTAAAGGTAAGCCTATAATTGTTAACCATATTGTTCGGAATTGCCCTGTCAACCTAAGCGATATATATATAAACTTGTGTATTCTCACCAGCATTCGTGTTGACAACCCCTACTTTTATACATGCTACAGGTACAAGTAGTTGATATTGTTCAAGATCGAAGACATTAGTTTTACCTTAGGATATTTACTTCAAAATACAAAATTGTTTTTGATGTGTCATCATTAAACACACTTTCCACAAGTTCAAGTTTCACCAAATTCAATGGGATTTCTTTGTCTTAAAATACTTTATTCAATCCCTTAAGCTTGTAAACCCGTCCTTAATTTAACTTAACTTCTTTCGAAGGATAAACGAATCTCATTAAATCCTCATTAGAAATTTTTGGTTTTCTAATATGTTTACTTTAGAATGAGTTTTGGTCTCAATCTTAGAACTTTCTGGAGTCTGTGAACCGTAAACAACTTTTTCAAAATCCTTTGGTTCACAAAAATTAAGATTTTCAGCAGCAATGTTTTCATTTTTACAAATCACATTTGGTTCATCCAGTTCCTCAACTGATCCCTCAATCTCATTTTTGGTAAACACCGAATTATTTTTAATGTGAACAGTTGCATTAATTGGTTTTTCAGAAACAACAGGTTTCACCATCACCTCTTCTTTTTCTTGTTTTTCTAAGACAGTTGATTTGGTTTCTGATAAAAGATCATATTCAATATTTTTGCATTTAACAGTCTTGGGAATACAAGAATAATCATTCTTAAACAGTGAGGTATTTCAATAAATCCCAAACCTGCCTTACCATTCTTTTGATGAGAATTATTAACTTCAATAATCTCATTTAGAATAAATGAAGAATTTATAAATTTTCTAATCTTGTTTTTCAGTTCAAAGATTTCATTCTCCATTTTGGGTACAAGTTTTAAGTTTCAGGATTTCTTGAAAATTTTATTCTGTAATAACCAGTTTACAACCGACTTCTGCCTTCAAGTCATGGTTGCTCACAGATAAGTTCTTGATTTTTAAAGTTGATTGATCTAACGATTTAGATGCTTGTCTTAGGCACTCATGAAGCATTGTTAGTTCATTCACCAGTTAATCATTATGGAGAAGAGAGGAATCAGTTTTACACTTAAGTTCACTACACTGATCACACTCGGTGTTCACAATAGAAGTAACTATTTTATGGAATTAATTCACAGATACATTAAATCTAGAGTTAGTACAAACCCCTAAATCTTCGCCATGCAAGTGAAATTTTTAGTTTAACCAACGCTTGTATCATTGTGGTCAATCTTGTCTACCTCACTCAGTTCCATCTTCACCGTAGACATCTCAGCCATAAGATGAAAAAATCGATTGATGATCTCTTCAACCGTTTTGTTCTTCAACAATGTAAAGTTCTTGAATTGAAACTTAACCATGGTCTTCTTGCTCTCCAAAGTGTTGCCCAAACTCCTAGCTTTTAGTTGGGAAAGCATCATGGCACATGGTTTTATGTGGTGGAATTGATGAAAAATGGTGTCGGGTAATGCCATGATGAGAGTTAAGTAGGCTTTAGTCGCATTATACAGATCTTTCTTAGCCTCAGCACTGTAAAGACTGAACTATTTATCAGTAAACCCGGTAGTTGCACTGCCCACTTGAGGAGGTAAGTATATATGATCGAAGTTACGAACACTTTCCGAGTGTAAACACCCCAAGTGGGATCGAAACCGAGGTTCCCATCGAGCAAAATCACTTAACTTCAACAATTTAGGACACTTATGGCGAACCAATCTCATTTTCCATTGCCAGTATTTGCTGCATCATAGCGTTCTAGGATGCTAAAGCATAATAGTTTGCCATTTTCAATGAGATTTAGACAAATTTGAGAAATTCGGGGACTGAACTAGATAAAAGATGAAAGATCTTAATGAATAAGGCCAACGAATGAGAAGATAGACACGAATGAGTAAACCAGCAAATGAATACTTTAATGAACGAATAGGCTACTGTTTAAACGAATGAGTGTTTAAGGAATGAGGGAAAACTTATGTGAATGAGTTTGATTGGCGAATGTGACCGAATAACGAATGTGTCAACCCTGAAGTGAATAAGGCCATAGCGAATGAGTCTATTTTAAACGAATGAGAAGTTAATGAGTGGATAACAACTTCAGAGAGTTAGTTACAACTGCTAGACGAATGAGCAGTTACTGTTCATGCGAATGAGCATTCATACAAAGGAATGAGTATTAAAAATCCACAAACATGTCCATATCTCAAACTAAACCAAATTCGAACCAATTCCACATCTATCGCATACCAAATCACTCGGAAACACAATCCAAACTCACACGAACACTTCAGAATCCACAATCCGAACCATAACTAATCCAATTAAATCCTCAAACTCAAACAACAACCGTTCCCGCCATAACCTCAAATCACAATTCTACTGATTCATACACAAAAAATACATTTAAATCAGTCCAAACTAATCAACAAGTGTTTGACACTAATCCTTAATCCATTTCACAATTAGTTGAATTCAAACACTTAGTCAATCGATAAATTTTAGTTTACTTTTAAGTCCGAATACAATATAACAACCAATTGACCTGTTAAACAACCAATTGATCCTAATTCGATACTATTAACTCACGAATCAAGTAGCAATCAGTAAACATGTCTCTGATACCAATTAAGTAATCTCTGTGTTCATGATTACTGTTACGTTATGGATCTAGTTCGTTGATATGCTAGCTTGATTTGTTATACTTTACGGAATGGAAGTGCACGGAGAGAATTTGGCAGAGTAATGACACAGATCTCAAAATAATCAACACTTCGTTAAGTTACAATACTATTACAGGGGTATTTATAGATATGAGCTTCATCATTAAACAGGCTTAACGAATGAAGACTCCTTCGTTACAAGATACTATAATGACAATTAATGACATCATTCGTTCATCTCATTCGTTATGACTCTTAAGGAATGAAGGTATACAATAGCGAATGGCTACATTCATTTAGTCTCTTAACAAATGTGCCTTACACTAGATAACGAATGAGCCATTATTGACTTATACAATTACCAAAATGCCCCTATACACTTAATCTAATATAATAATACATTAACAAAGACCGAGACAGGAAACCGTGCACTAACAAGAGTCAACATTTTACCAACACATAACTGACGTATTTCCCCCACATTTTAGGAAATCAAGTTTAGCACATGTAGCAAGGATTAGAGTCATTCGTGGAGATAGATGCTCACTTTATGAAAATGGCTCATTTTATTAATAAATCCTTGTAAACATATGAAATAGTATTTGTAATTCAAATACTTGAGTATTTAATTCTCGAGTAATTTTTCAATATAAATTAATATATATTTCATTATCAACGAAGTCTTCCGGTAAAACAACTCACAACTCTAATATATTTACAAAATAGGTACGGACTATTGGTCACACTTCTAGCCCCCTGAAGCTGGGTGTGACAGGTGAAACTTATACACATGGAGTTTCCCATGAGCATGTTGTTGTGGCATCGACAACATGTGTTCCTTCCATGAAGGAGAGATTAGTTCACGGCGTCCCTAGGTAAAAGTGTGGTACAAAGCTACTAGGAGGCATATGTATCGATCCTAACTTTATTTTAGAGTCTGTTTATGGTAATGGATGTAGTTGTTGTCACACCCCGTTGAGTGATTTACGGAAGCGTAAAGCGGAAATGTAACAGACACCTCTGGTATCAACCACATTGTTTATAAAGAACAATACAAACTAGTTTACAATATTTAACGTCGATCTAACTTTGTTTACAACTAGGTGATACAAACTAAATGTAGCCCGTTAAGCGGCTTTACTTCCTATTAGCACACTTACATCAATTCACCCAGCATTGATCACAAGTCAAACACGCAGCACATTGAATTTCTAATCCAATCCAGTAAACATGTCAACTACAAGTAGTTGGTGAGTTTCACATTCAAGAAATCAGCTATGCGTCCAACAATCATAGTTTGTAAATATGCAAGTATTTATGTATGTACGTTCACAAGAACGTTTGTTTGTATGTTTATGATGTAATTATGCTAAACTACAGTGAAGCCTTGACTGTCTGTGCTGCGTGCATCCATTTCCCACGCCTAATCAACCACTGTGGCTCCCCTTCCGCCCACAACATGCCCTGGTAGCTATGTCTAACACTACATAGCCTGTTTGTATAAGTATGGTCATGTGCAAACGGCGCTATGTGACACGGAAACCAGGCCGATTCCATTTGGGTTTGTCAAACAAATAGTACTATTCACAAGCCACTGGCTCGAAGTTAATCACTGTGTTCGTGGGGACTTTCGTGTGTTAGCACTTAGATAATTCCCATCATCAAACAATTCATAGTATACAGATATGTATCAACATGTTTTTCACCCCAAAAGTTCATAAAAACAGCTTAAAAGTGGGGTTATGAAACTCACGGTTTAATCAGTAATCAGTAGTGCGGCAGTTCAGGGTATGCTCGACTCGTAATCACTGGTCCCTATAATTAATATTATAATAATATTAATATTTTAATATTATTATAATCTCAATACTAAACTGGGCAGTATATCTAATCTAGGTATAGCTAGAACGTCCAGAAAGTGTCAATAGGCTTAGGTTGTGATGTTGTTTAATGTATAATATTAAAAATCGAATTTGGCTCAGTTTCCCCGTTTTCCGAGCTAGGCCAAGTTGTTCGTTTATTCGTTCAGAAAACAGTTATGGGGAAGTAAGCTTGGGTAAATGTGTTGTTCGATAAAATGATTAACTTATAAAGAAAGATCACCCGTTGGGGTTCCGGATTCGCTACGGGGTCTGTTTCCGTTTATTCATTTTTATTTGAGAAGAAACGCGTACAATCTATCCAGATTGTCCAGGTTTCTCATAAAAAGTTTTTTTTTACTTAATTAATCCAAAAATATGATTTTTGATCACTCTTGGTGTTCTGATATTCCCGCAGGTTTGTTAATCACGAACTTGCCGATTTTTATTAGAATTGAATTTGTTTAATCTTCAAATCAGCATACTTAATATAACCGTTAATCATTAAATTATGAGAATTTAGCCACTTATCAAATAAAATATGTAGGCTTTTATAAAAATATTTCTGGAATTATTTACTGATTTATTAATTTATAAAAATTCATTTTATCAGCTATATTTAGCCTTAAATCGTCCGTTTATCCCAAAAGATTTCCAAAAAATCCATGAAAATTCCTGGATGCTCAAATTATATCCCAAAACCATCTGTATCAATTCCAGAATGTAACAACCTTGTTCAATACCTTAGCGGTTTTCGCCCGTTTTCCTTAATCCAATTTCCAGGTTCTCATGCTTCTATATAAGCTAAGTACAGTTTCTATATCACAAACCAAGCAAGTTTCATCAACCAAACAACCCCTTAACTTACGGTTTCGGTTAGGGTACAAAACAGAACTTTTTAACCGTAAAAATGTCGTTTAAACCCTTTAATCCGTGTTTATGGCAAAAAAAACTATCAACCCAGGTTTCCAACCGTGTGTATGATCAAAACATGTTATTGGATCATTTTTAGGATTTTTACATGGTTAGGAATGATTTTTAGCAATCATACTATGTTTAAATGAGATTAAACATGATTAAACAAAGTTTAAATGATCAAAATAAGTATAATCACGTTAGGGTTTTGTTGAGATGTGAAAGAGCAGCAGGGAGAGCTTGTTTCAGTTCTAGAACAACTTGGAAAATTCTCATGGTTTACTTAGACATAAGGAAACCAAATAATAATAAAGAAAGGGGTTTGGTCCAAGTTGGCGGACTAGGCTTGTTGGGCCCCCTTTTGGGCCCATTTGACCCACTTTTCTCGATTTATGTGCTCGAACGTGAAATTCCGAGTCCAAATTTATTTTGGGTTTGGTTTTTGGCGAGAAAAAATATCAGGTACGACCAACAATGCAAAAACGAGCATTTTTTGTCCATTTTTGTGTAAATTTATAAAAACATACTATTTAGTTGTAAACATCAAAAATATTTTCACGGATCGCTTAAAACATCCCAAGTTAGTGTTTTGTAAGTCTTTTTCGGCTTAATGGATGATACAATGCTTGGTTTGTAACTATCTTTCGCGTTTAGATCTATAGCGGGTAGTTAAACGAGCATGTTTTCATTTAACTTGTTTGCTATGGAACTAAGGCCATAAAACAAACATTTTAGCTTATATTAAACGTATATCACTTATAGATGCCCCCCGGGATATCTAGGTCATAACCTGACCCGTTCGGTTAATCGTTCGTTATGTAAAAAGCGTTTATTTGCTTAATCGATAAATGTGTACTGAGGTGTACCTTGTTTTGGCTCAAATGTCACATTCTCCCCCCGTTAGAAAATTTCGTCCCTGAAATTCAATATGCCAATTATACGTTCTTAGGAACAAACAGGAGTATTTGTTTTTGTTTTCAAATATATTTGGTTCCCCATTGTGAATTTTACCGAACTTTGATCTATGAAATTTTTGACGAGTCGTAACTGCTTGAATTTCTCGTCCCTTATTCATACAGGTTCTTTACCAAGTTTAGTTATATGTAAGTTTTCAAGTGGTACTATCTCCGCCTCGTCAATAAGGCACTTGTTTGTTTTAGTATATAGAAAATTATTTGTAAGACTAAAACTCAACACTAAATCTGGTTTTAGTCGATATGCTACGGGATTAAATTTCGAGGCAATATCGTACTGTTCCGTGTATGTTGAAGTTAAATTATCGGTTTCCTAATCTCAAGCAATACCTTCCAAGGTCTACTAGTTACTACGTACGTCAGTATATTTCTTTTGTCAATTTTAGTCGGCTTTCAGTTTGTTTTTGAATCTTACGAGCTTTATCCGTAGTTTCTGGAATCAAATCAAATTTTGCATTTTGAGTGTTGCCAACTTTCAGTCTAATAAAGTATCAATTCATGTTCTTGTTCGTATCGTACCGGTTACAATGCCGGTCGTAATATTATTATGATAACTATTAGTATTCGAGGATTAGACCAGTGGAAATGTTTTGGTCCTAAATTTCTCTAAGGTTTGCTAATTCTTTCAGTGTCTGAATAGTTTGTCCAAATCGATCGTTTGTTTGAGAACGACAGGTCGTGGAATGAATAACGAATGAGTTTACTCATTCGTAAAGCTTTAATGCAACGAATGACATCATTCGTTAAATATTAACTTAATGAATGTGTCATCTCCTATATGTACCTTGTATCTATTCAAAGGTAAACAAGTCTTTTGAGAAATCGTTTGTGCACTGTTACTCTCTCCATTTGCTTTCAGAAAACACACTCTAAGGCCCCGTTCCAGGTAACCCTACTTTGGTGTTGGATTTACTCATAAATACAGTTCTAAAATCAGAGTAAATTAAAAACTTCGCGGAATAATCAAAAACTTCAAACATCACATTACAAAACATTCATTCTTGTCTTAACATACAAATTGTCTTTTCGTAAATAATTAATTAAAACGGTCATAACACTTCATCATGGATGCCAGTCTCTTCAGTCCATGCCCTGTGTCCCTCCTTAAGCTAGCTGCCTCGACCTATTTGCCTGCGTGCATAATAAAAGTCAGCTACGCTGAGTTAGTTCAAGTTAATCATTTAACATACAATACATTCCTATCCTTACTCATACGCATCCGAAGATACGTATTCATACCTTATTTACTCTTACTTCTTTCATACAAACTTTATATACATGCACACGCGCTTATATACTTTCTTTCATAAGGCCTTGTGATTTACCATATGCTATTCTATCTCTACCATTATAGATATTTTTAGGGTCTTGTCCCTTCTGTCTCAGATATTATCAGGGTCTGGTCCCTTGGTCTGGTCCCTTCTGTCTCAGATATTATCAGGGGCTGGTCCCTTCTGTCTCAGATATTATTAGGGTCTAGTCCCTTTGTCTCCAATAACCATACCTGTCACGTCACTCGATCATACGTTAATTTTCATTCAATACTTTACATATCTTCTGGTCATGTATATACGTATATGTACATATTCAATCGTATAAACATTTCATAATAACATTCAATACTTAGTTATACATATAACATACACATATATTACACTTACCACTTAAGTTAAGTGTATTAACAAATATCACATAGGGGTATGCACACAGCCCCAAAAACATAACGGATAAAGGGGCTAAAAACTCACCTGAAGTCAGTTTATCTCGCCGTTAATAGTAATGCCCTTTTTTAGCTGTGCACGGCTAACTGTATAACGCATTACGAGTGTCAAATATCCATTACTACTACTTCTTATATCTAAGTCAATGACACCCTCAACTAACGGGGGTCCGGGGCAGCGCCCCTGGTAGCGGGGTCTAGGGGCGGCAGCCCCTAGCAGGGTCCAAGGGGCAGCGCCCCTGGCTGGGGTTGAATTTTAACAAAAATGCATCAGAAGATGAATTTTATAAAATTTCGCATGGAAGAATTTCGCTTTGCATGCATGAAACCGTTTCGCTTCGCATGAAACCGTTTCGCTTCGCATGACTGTGCGATGCGAAATTACCTTTTTCGCTTCGCATGGCTTATGCGATGTGAAATTCTTCTTTTTCTTTGTTTTTACCATTTAATGGTCATTTTACTTTGCGACTCTACCTTAGGACCCGATTTTACCCTTTTTAGGGGTTTTGGGTTGTACCAACTTTGCATACTTGCGTTTTATAAGGCCCGAACATCACATTTTTACCATATAACATTCTCGTGGGGTTATAACTTATCAAGTTCATGTTTTTCTTCCATCATATACCCCGATCAATCCTTCTATCGGTTTACATGTCGATTCTAACCATAAAACTTAACCATTTAAACCGAAACCTACATTTTGCTTCGGGTTCAAGTTCAGATCCGGACAATATGTAGATCTGGATGTGATTCTTGTTGTTTGATGATGTCTACACACGAGATTCTTCCTCCTTTTTACACGGATTTGGATCTGGAATGTAGAGAGAAAGTGTGTGTGTTCTTGAGTGTTTGTGTGTGTGTAACAAAATGGTGAAAAGAATGGAGAGGTTAGGCTTATATAGGGGGCCATGGGCCCCACAACCCACTCACAATTCCAAATCCAAATATTATCCAAACACTTAACACACGACTAACTTAATGACACACAGTTAAATAACAAAACTTTCCGTCATTTATTATTTAACAAAAAGTTGGATGTTACACACACACAAATACACAGTAAAGTAATCAATCGTTCTACTCGTATATTCATCATGAACAACACGATGTCATCATAGATCTAGATACTGATAAAGCTCTACAGGCATTCTCATAAGCTAACTTTGTATCAAACCCCGTTAGGCGATTTGCGGAAGCGTAAAACGGTAATGTAACAGACACAACTGGTATCCAACACATTGTTCATAAAGAAACCTTATTAACTAATTTACAATATTTTACATTGTTCTAGCATCTTTTACAAAGTAAGTGATACAATTGAACTAGTTCTTCAACTACTTCACTTCTAAGTCGAATGCTTGTACCAGATTACATAGCATCGATCACAACCCGAATAGTTTGTGAGCTAAATTTGTGTCACAACTGTAATCACAACTCGAATGCTTGGTACAACCTAAAAGCATGTTAAAAAAGGTCAACTACGAATAGTTGGTGAGTTTCATAAGTTTTAACGAAATCATTTCGGCGTACCACACAATCATAGTTTGTATGTACGCGCGTATGTAAGAAAATGTATTTACGTTTGTATATGTACATCTGTGTCTTTGTATGTGCATATCTATGTGTATAAGTTTATAATAAAAGTTTGAAATTACGATAAAATCATGGCTGTTCGTTCGTACTACGTGTCTTCATTTTCCATGTAAAACCAACCATTGTGGCTCCCCTTCCGCCCACAACGATTCCACTTAAGGTCAACCATTAAACAGAATTTATACATGTATATATATATATATAGTATTTCCTGCGCTCTAGTATTTCCTAAGCCTATCCACATAGTATGCACATAAATATATACACACACACACACATATACGCATATAGTATATCTCACGTATCACCAATCACTGTGGCTCCCCTTATGCCCACAATATGGATAATCACATTATTTTCTCCACAATATGCCATAATCAAGTTAGTTTGTTTAGTTGTAGCAAAACTTGGCTCAAAGGCCATACTCAACTGTAGTTTATTATGTTGCAGCCGAATCTGGCTTGTAGGACATACTCGATTTTAGTTTATTAAGTTGTAGCAAAACTTGGCCCATAGGCCATACTCAACTTTAGTTTGTTATTATTGTGGTCCTCCTTCCGCCCACAATAGCCCCATGATTGTCACAGACCACGTATCCCCATGGCCATTACAGACCACGTTGTTTCCCAACTTAGTTATGTTTAACATTACATAATGTGTTTGTATAAACATGTTGTCACGTGTAATTTCATTATGTTTTATCATTCCTACTATCTCCACTTACTATATCAATCAACGATAATAATCACCTTTCATCAGCACGCAGTCAATCGTTATGTTTGTAGTGACTTTTCATATATAAATGTTCAGATAATTTATATCCTGAACCGTTCTTCAGATAGATATAAACACGCTTTTCACCCAAAAAGTTCGTAAATAGTTTAAAGGCTGGGGTCATGAAACTCACAGTTTTGTAGGCACTTAGTGTGATGTCAGCTCGAGGTTCGTATCCCTTGCTATCACTTAGTCTCTATATTCATGATGTGCATCGGATAACCCTCACAACTAGTAGCTCAAAACACCTAAACCTGACAAGAAACAAACTCGCTCCCGCGCAATCCCTATTCTAGCATGCAAAGGCAATGAGACGACCCTACTTCCTATCACCTCTCGGTCTCAAAGAAGGTGTCTAACCGCTGTACTTAATCCAATAAATCATGCAACAAGACCCTACGGTGGTACCTACCGCAAACAAACCCTAAACACAAAGTCTAGAATCAAACAATGCACCGATCAATCAATACAAAACTAATTAATCAACACACGGGGTTTATGCAATAAATCACCAAAATTTCCAGCCCTTAAACACAACCTATTTCATGTCTAAATCAAACTTTACAATAACAATTCAAGTCTATCAATCAAACAATCCATAAAACCTATCAAAACCTAACAAGAATCATCATTCCTAGGTAGAAATAACAAGATTAGCCGAGCATAATTTTTGGACAGCAGCAAACACTTAATAAAACCATCATTAAACTCATACCAATCATCTTAGCAAACATCCAATGATCAACACTAATCATAAACAATTCAATCTCTCAATCAAGTGCAAAACTAGTTAACAATTAAACAAGAGAATTAAAGTTGTTGAACAATGTTATGAAAGAAAGGATATTGGGTGTTCCGGGCTGCTGTTGGCCGTTGTTTGCTGCTGTTATTGCTGCTGTTGCTGTTGCTGCTGCTGTTGCTGTTGTTGTGCTGCTGTTGATTGTTGTTGTTGTTGTTGTGCTGCTGTTGATTGTTGTTGTGCTGCTGTTGATTCCGTCCAGCAGCTCTCTTTGCTGATTAGGGTTTTATTTTTTTTATATAATATAATATAATATGGTCTTGGGCCTCCATGATGCATACGGGTCGGGCCTTGAGCTTTGTCTTGAACTTATATGCGTAAAAGGCTCGTAAAAAGCTCGAAAAGTCCCGGTTTCTTCCTTTCTTTTACCCAAAACCTACAAGATTAATAAATGTATGTAAAACCTATCTAAAACTAGTAAAAACACATAAAATATAATATATTACATAGATAAAAGGTGCGGAAAATACGTGTGTTTTACAACACATCAAATCAATATTATAATAATATTAATATTTTAATATTATTATAATCTATATACTAAGCTGGGCTATATAGCCAGTCTGGGTGTGGCTGTAACACCCAGAAAGTGTCAATAGGCTTAGATTGTGATGTTGTTTAATATCTGATGTTTAAAATCGAAATTGGCTTAGTTTCCCCGTTTCATCAGTTGGGCCAATTTGCTCGTTTACGCGTTTGGAAAACAGTTATGGGATGTAAACTTGGGTAAACGTGTTGGTTGATAAAATGATTAAGTTACAAAGAAATATCACAAATTAGGGGTCTCGATTCGCTACGGGGCTCGTTTTCGTTTATTCAATTTTGTTTGGAGATAAACGCGCATAATTCATCCAAATTGTCCGGATTTCTCACAAAAAAGTTTGTTTTTACTTAATTTGTTCCGAAAATATGGTTTATGATCTCTCTTGATGTTCTAATATTCCAACAGGTTCGTTAACCACGAACTCGTCATTTTTATCAGAATTGAATTTGTTTAATCTTTAGATTAACATAATTAATTATCCGTTAATCGTTAAATTATCAAAATTTAGCCAATTATCAATTAATATATGTAGATTTTGATAAAAATATTTTTGGAATTATTTACTGATTTATAAATTTATAAAAATCATTTTATATGCTATATTTATCACGAAAACTGTTCGTTTATACCAAATGGTTTCTGAAAAATCCCCCAAAATTCCTGAGTGATCAAAACACTTTCCAAAATAACCAGTAGAAATTCTAGAAGCTAACAATCTTGCCAAATACCATTTTCGAGCCAAAAATGACCATGAAAATTCAAATAAGCGCGAATGCACAAAACATATTTAGGCTTTTCAAAATGACCCCAAATTTAATATGTGATCATAATACACCAAATATGAGTTCACCACAAAATTTCATAATTTTTCAAATATTTTAACCATTTTTCCCAAATAAACGCTCCCATTTGGTAATAAATTCACCAAATATTCTCGGATAGTCAAAAAATTACCAAATTTGGACAGGGACTCAATGATATGGTCCCTGATGTCCTTGGAAATTTTCATGACCTCAAAATATACACATCAAAAGCTTAACCAAAGCAGCCCGTAATCGAGTAATTCGGCATTACCTTTGGGGTTTTCGCCTGTTTTTGCTTTCCTAATCCAAATTCTGGGTTCTCGTGCTTCTATATAAGCTAAGTACATGTCCTATATCACAAACCAAGCATGTATCATCAAGATACTAGCCATGAAAGGTAGGGTTTCGGTTAGGGTTCTAAACCGAACTTTTGAACCGTAAAAGCGTTGTTTAAACCCTCTAATCTGTGTTTATGGCCAAAAAACTTATCAAACCAGGTTCCTAACCATGTGTATGATCAAAATATGTTTTTGGACCATTTTTATGATTTTTTCATGGTTAGGAATGATTTTTATCAATTATACTATGTTAATATGGTATTAAATTTGATTAATCATGTATAAAATTGGTTAATATAAATGTTTACCTAGGGTTTTTTAATTTGGATGAAGACACAGCTGCTCACTCTCCATAAATTTTGATCGTAATCTTGTGAAAATATCTTAAGAAGCTTAAATAGGAAGAAACATAATAATAATTATATTAAAGGTTTTTTTTCTCAACTTTGGTGGGCTGGGATTGTTGGGCCACCTTTTGGGCCCATTTGGCCCACTTTTCTCGATTTACATGCCCGAACATTTGATGCCGAGTCTAAATTTATATTAGGTTTGGTTTTTGGGGCGAAAAAATATATCAGGTAAGACAAACAGTGCGAAAACGAGTGTTTTTCGGCTATTTTTGTGTAAATTTATAAAAACATAGTATTTATTTGTAAAAATCGAAAATATTTTCTAGGATCTCTTAAAACATTCCCACTAAGTGTTTTGTAAATCTTTTTCGGCTTAACGGATGATACAATACTTGTTTTGTAACTATCTTTCACGTTTAAATCTATAACAATATTTAAATGAGCATGTTTTCGTTTAGCTGGTTTGCTATTGTTCTAAGGCTATAATATCAATATGTTAGCTTATATTAAACCTATATCACTTATAGATGGCCCCCCAGAATATCCGAGTCATAACCAGACCCGCTCGGTTATTCGTTTGTTTAATACGAAATAAGTGGTTAATCGCTTTTTCGATAAACGAATACTAAGGCATACTCGATTATTTCGTGAATGTCACACTTATTGTGCATGTTAGATTGATTTCAGGTTGGACGAGGAACACAATACCGCTTGGACGTGCTCAAGTCTACCCGACTCTATTAGATGCATTTTTAGTGGAGGGCTTTATTATTAAAATAAAACAGACGTTTCTATTTCTTTCAAAGACCTATTGTGTTTGATTTTAGAATTTCATTTAAAAGTTTTTCTAGGATTTTGGATTTGCACTAAAGAACTTTTTCACTACATGTTAGTTTGGATTTAATATTTTTTAATATGACTCAGCTGAATTTTTTTAAATTGGATTTATTTTTTTAATATGACTCAGCTGAATTTTTTTAAACTTTGGTATGATTACCCAACTGTTTGGCTCCAGGGTTTTCAGGGTGTTACAACTTGGTATCAAAGGCATTGTTTGAGAGATCTGAGCATCCCTTAATTCTTGGACTCGAACTGTGAACAAGATGAAGAATAGAAATGCCAACTATAGGTAGCCGTAAGCCAAGAGGTAACCTATATGTTCGTGTATGTTAAGATGCATGCTTTATGTGTTTAAATGGTTTATGTTCTATATAGAATTCAAATATGGTCATAGAAAGGGTAATTAGGACGGGTTGGTGAAGTAAACAACTAATCACATTTGATCAACGTTATTAGCAGTTTACTATTACTTGTCATGTTCAGGATTTGTCTTGTGTTTGATTATGCGAAAGTTTTGTCTATGTACGGATAAGATATGGCTAAGACTCGTTCGGCTAGAGGAGGTTGTGCAGGTGGTCATTATAGTAAGCAACGAGTTAGGGTTGATAGAGAGGACTCAGGTAATGAGCGAGAAGAGTCCCCGATTTTATGAGGAGGAGGTTAACCGTGATTTAGATCCGTCTTTGTGCACGGTCATTGCAGATGAGGTTTATCAGGTTAACATAGAACCGTGCCAGAGATCGTTTCTGAGTCATCAAAGCCATCAAAGAGTCGTTATTAACTAATGAGACTGCAGTGATAAGTGGGTTAGGAGGACCGCGTTGGTTTTACCAAGTGACGATGAACACAGAGTTCGTGCTGTTAGGTTCAATGCTCGGGGATGTTTGTATGAGGATTTTAAGAAATGTGACCTTGTAACATCCACCTTTTTGTTAAATAATAAATGACAGAAAGTTTTGTTATTAACTGTGTGTCGTTAAGTTAGTCATGTGTTAAGTGTTTGGATAATACTTGGATTTGGAATTTGAGTGGGTTGTGGGGCCCATGGCCACCCTATATAAGCCTAACCTCTTCACCCTTTCACCATTTTGTTACCTTTCACCACAAACACACACTCAAGAACACACACACTTTCTCTCTACATTCCGGATTCAAATCCGTGTAAAAAGAGGAAGAATCTCGTGTGTAGACATCATCAAATAACAAGAATCACGTCCAGATCTACGTATTGTCCGGATCTGAACTCGAACCCAAAGCAAAAGGTAGGTTTCGGTTTAAATGGTTAAGTTTTATGGTTAGAATTGGCATGCAAACAAATATAATGATAGATCGGTTGTGAAATGTAAGAAAAATATAAACTTGGTAAGTTATAACCACTTGGGTGCACTTTAAGGTAAAAAGGTGGCGTTTGGACTTTGAGAGATGGGTTCAGGATCGGGTGCATGGGGTCAGAATGTGTCGAAAGTTGAGAAAGAGTAAAAATCAGGGCCTGAGGAAGAGCCACGAAATAAAATAGCTTTAAAATGGTAAAAACGAAGAAAGGAAGGCATTTCGCTTCGCTCAGCCTTGAGAAGGGAAACAGTCATTTCGCTTCGCTCAGCCATGAGAAGCGAAACAGTCATTTCGCTTCGCTCAGCCTTGAGAAGAGAAGCAGGCATTTCGCTTCGCTCAGCCTTGAGAAGCGAAGTAGGTTATGCGAAGCGAAATTCTATGCGAAATTCCTCCCATGCAAAATTGTTTAAGTTGTTATTAAAATATGACCCGATAAATTTTCTGATGCGTTTTTGTTAAAGGACTATTAATGAAAATAAAATTTTTCATTAGGGGCTGCCGCCAGCCAGGGGCTCTGCCCCTTGGACCCTGCTAGGGGCTGCCGCCCCTAGACCCCGCTACCAGGGGCGCTGCCCCTGGACCCCCGTTAGTTGAGAGTTTCATTAACTTAGATGTAAGAAGTAGTAGTAATGGATAATTGACACGCGTAATGTATTGTACAGTTAGTTGTGCAAAACTAAGAAAGGGCATTACCATTAACGACGAGAGAAACCGACTCTAGGTGAGTTCTAGCCCCATTTCCTGGTTATGTTTTCGGGGCTGTGTGCATACTCCTATGTGGCAGTTAAAATGCTTATCTTAAGTGATAGGTATATGATACGTGTATGATCGTGCATTGAATGTTATTACTATATGATGGTATGTGTATGTAATATTATATACATGAGACAAGTAAAGTATGCGCGTATGATAGGGACCAGACCCTCATAATATCTGAGATGATAGGGACCAGACCCTTATAATATCTGAGATGATAAGGACCAGACCCTCATAATATCTGAGATGATAGGGACCTGTAACACCCCGTGACCGCAGCGGAACATAAACGGGATGCGACAGACACCTCTGATATCAACCACATTGTTTATAAAGAAAACTGAATGCATTAATATACTTCAAAATTACATTATCTCATCTTTCATTACCGTCTAGGTGATACACATATCATACAATACGATTCATAATTCTATCTGTTATAATGTATCCTAACGTCCAGCACGCAAACCTTACACACATCAAGCACTTAGTACGTAATCAATCACTTTATCTTAGTTGTACCTGAAAAACATGTGAGAAAACGGGTCAACTACGAATAGTTGGTGAGTTTCACAATTTTAGAAAACCATGATAAATCCATATCATAATATAATATTATCTGGGGACACTGTTAACCCATAAATACATTTAATAACCTCTGGGGACACTGTTAACCCAGAACTTCCAATAACCTCTTGGGACACTGTTAACCCAGAACATTTCCACTAACCTCTGGGGACACTGTTAACCCAGAAAGACATTTAATAACCTCTGGGGACACTGTTAACCCAGAACACTTCCACTAACCTCTGGGGACACTGTTAACCCAGAAAGACATTTAATAACCTCTGGGGACACTGTTAACCCAGAAACTTCCAATAACCTCTGGGAACACTGTGGCGGGACCTTACAATATTAACAACTCAAACAATTACCATTTTAATACATTACCGTACGATTCCCGTACAATAAACATTATATAAATACATTCATTTCCATGCGTTCAGCATGTACTTAATCATTTTGATAGAAACATGCTTTCCGCCCCGGGAAAATATTTAAAACATTTCAGTAAAAAGGGGCTCGTGAAACTCACCTTAGCACATGCAAGCAGGGTAACAACAATCATTATCAATTAACACGTCCAATCTGTAATATGATCCCTACGATCGTTATTATACAATTATTGTTTATATAATCTTTAACCTTATCAATCGGTACATCTGGGGACACTGTTAACCCAGTACTGTACCTGTTCCGGGGGCAATGTTAACCCAGAAATACTTCTCCGGACTCAGATTGTGATGTCGTTTAGAGTTCCATGGTCACAATTTCTATTAGTCGTTTTCTCGTTTTGCGTGCCTAGCACGAATATCCGTTTTATGTTTCAAAAATGAGTTTGGTCACACACGACCCGAAAATAGTGGTTGTCTGATAATTTGATTTAAAATGTGAAATTATAGCTCGGTTTAGACGTCCCGATTGGCCGCGGGACTCGTTTCCGTCTTTGGCGTACCGGAAACCGTTAAAATCGGTTAAAAATACCCAAATTATCCGACTTATTTTCGGATGATTCATTTTTACTTGTTTAACTCAATTATATGAAAATAGTCCATTTTTAAGGTTTTTATACACCAGTCAGCTCGCTTAAGCGAACTTCACCGGTTTACGCGTTTTAACTTTAAAAGTTTGATAATCAGCACGATTAATTATCCGTTTACTCTCGGATCTTGCAATTTTGTTCAAATCAATTTTTAATAGTGGGGAATTTTATAAAAATATTTCCAGAATTAATTCTTATATTTAAAATTTATTTATCTATTTTTAAACACCATTTAAACACTAAATATGTCGTAAATACCAAACGACCTTAGAAAAATCCCAAATTTTTCCTGGATGTCCCCTGCCATCCACATAGTCCCCTGTAATTTTTCCAGAACCAAAAACTTCTTTACATGCCCTTTTTCCAAAACCGAGCTAGAAATCCCTAGAACTCGTTTAACCGAAAAGCCTACTTAGACTTCTCCAACGGACCTCAAATTTTGTGTGTGACTTATAAATGATATGAAAAGCTTATCTGAAATTTTCCCGAATTTTTCATGATATTTAACTATTTTTCACCATTTTTGGCCAAAACCGAGCATTAAATTCACCAAATATTCATCCTTTATCCAAAAATTACCAAAAATTTACAGATCTCATATTTTCATGTGTTTAACACCTTTGTAAAATTTCATGACCTAACTCTAAAGCATCAACAATCTGTCCAAATTTCCCAAAACCGAACATAACCGAATATACCTTTCGTTTTCCGCCACTACAAGCTACAAACTCATCTTTCCGCCTTATCTACCACTAAATACAGAGCCTACAAACAACATACCACAATACCAAGCAAGTTACACTCACGATCAAGCCATTTCTTTCATGGTTACGGTTATGATACTAAAAACAAAGATTTAACCGTAAAAATTCGTTTTTGATTCGTTTAATTCATTTCTTGGACCAAGATCCCTTGTATAACCCGTATACATCACTTGATCATGCAAGAATCGGTTTTCATCTTTGAAACCTCATTTTCTTGCAAACAAACTCAAGAAACGAAGATGGAAACGTGATTAACTCGATTCTTTACCTTGTTTTCTTGCTAATTATCTCGGGTTTTGGATCATGATCTTGAGAGGATTGATGAATATTTGAGAGAGTTGATTGAAAAAAGAAAAAAAAAGAAAATGAGGGCCATGGAGGCCGATCGGAAATGGTAATGAGGTGGGGTGGGACCCACAAGTTCATTCTTAGCCACAAACTTGGATTTCCGAAATCTGGATAATGTTTTGGATAATCTGGTTCAGTTCGTTTCTCGGTTAAATGTTTAATTCGGCTTAAAACGAGGCTTAAACGGTCGTTTTTGGTCTAAAAATTGAAATTTATATAAAACCGATTTAAAAACTTAATCCATGACATTTATTAACTTAAAACGTCATATTATTAGTTATTACGCATCTTTTTCGGCTTGATCGATCGTCTCTTGCTCGGTTTGGTATTAAAGGTTTCGTTTAACGTACCGACGTACTATTAAATCGAAATCCTTTTTCTGTGCTTTAATCCACTTATCCCGAAGCTTTAATAATTCGTAACATCACTAAATATCATATATCTCGTCTATAATTGAACCCTCAATTCATTCGGGTTTCAATAACTATCGATCGTTTGATCGCATATTCAATACGGTGAATTATATATTCACGTAAAATCAATAAAATGAACCATGTATTCTCGTATAATTACCATGGTAACTCTTGTACCCGACATTACATATGACGTAACTAACGTCTACCGGTTAGGGTATACCTGGTTTCGTCGGAATCGTTACATTCTCCCCCCGTTAAGAAATTTCGTCCTCGAAATTTTACACGCCCACTATCTCCTTTCGAGAGAAAGGTGGGGGGTTTTTCCTTCAGAATTCACCCTCGCGTTACCAAGTATAATCTGGTCCTCGCTGTGAATTTCCACTTAATCTTAATTAATAACGCTTGGTATGTCAAAACTGTTTAGTTTTCCCGTCTACTATCTCTACGGAATTAGTTATGATATCAAACATGTCTTCTATGAGTACCTCTATTACTAGTACTTTCGTTGCCTCATCGCTTAGGCACTTTTCAATCCGTATACATGGCAAAATATCATGTATAGTACTTAGCCCCTGAATACTTTAATCAATAAACTAAGTGACCAATCATGGAGATAATCTCATGAGGCCCAATATATTAAGGAGCTATTTTCGGTTTTGGCAAACCTCATATCACCTTTCTAAGGTGATGCCTTTAAAAATGCCTTGTCACCTCTTTCCAATGACAATGGTTTCCTATGAATGTTGGCATAAATCCTTTGCCAATCTCGCGATGCTTTCAACTCATCTTAAATATTATAAATCCGATTGGTTGTTTCTCGAATCAATTCAAATCTTATGGCTTGATTGACGCCCATTTTCAATTTACAAATTGGTGATAATTACTTCACCCATAGAAAGCTTCAAGCTCTCGATGCTTCCTTCCCCGCCTTCCAATAATGAAAGTAGGATGACTATTTTGATCTGAGATAATTGAAAATGGTACTCCACGACGAGATACCATTTCACCATCAGGAATTTGGGCAAGAATTCATTGTAATATATTCCCATTATCATTGGCGAATTTTCTGTCGTCGTGGCGTTCCCTAGGGTTTTCGGTGTGCAGCCTTATCTCTGGCATAACTCAATATTCACCAACACACGTAACCATATCTTTCTCCAAACTCGGCCATTAATAAAAATCCTTTCAGATATCCGTATCATCAATAGTCAAATCCGATCCCGGATGTATGGATTATTTCGATCTATGCACTTCGTCAATGATTAATTCACGAAGGTCATGGAGGGTCGGGATCCAAACCCGATTTTTGAAGTAGAGAATTTAGGTCCACGCGCTGTTCGAAATTCTCCTCATTGCCGTAAGGTTCCTTCTTTTCCAATTGTTCCTCTTTCAACGCCTCACGTTGAGCGACTCGAATCAGGTTCGAAGGTTCGACTGGACTATCATCCCCAGCACTTGCACTCACAATGGCTTAACCCGATCTTTCTTACTCAAGGCATCGGCTACGACGTTAGCCTTGCCAGGGTGATAACGGATGTCACAGTCATAATCGCTTAACAACTCGACCCATCTTCGTTGCCTCATATTCAGTTCCTTCTAATCAAATATGTGCTGCAAACTTTTATGATCGGTGAAGATGGTGCACTTCGTATCGTAGAGATAATGTCTCCACATTTTAAGTGCGAAGATAACCGCTCCCAGTTCTAAGTCGTGAGTAGTGAAATCTTACTCGTGTATTTTTAACTGTGGGGAAGTATAGGCTATGACCTTATTATACTGCGTCAATGCGCATCCTAACCCTCTACGCGACGCGTCACAATACGCGACAAAACCATCGTCTCCATCGGGGAGACTTAAAATCGGCGCTTGGCACAATTTTAACGGTTTCTATCTTTTTTGGATCTTTGCGTAATCCTTGTTGCTTTACAACATGACCAAGGGATTATGCCTTCTTTATTCAAAATCACATTTCGAAAACTTCGCGTATAGCTCATCTTGCTTTAACACTTCCACAATTTTCCTTAACCGTCGATCGTGCTCTTCCTTACGTTGCAAATATATCAAAATATTATCAATGAATGCTATGACAAATTTGTCAAAATAAAGTTTACAGACTCGATTCATGAGTTCTATGAATACTGCCTGCGCATTTGTTAACCCGAAAGGCATAACTAAGAATTCAAAATGGCCGTAGTGAGTCCGAAACGCTGTTGTTGCAACGTCCTCCTCTCGGATTTTTCATTTGGCGATAACTATATCTAAGACCAATTTTCTAAAAACAAATCGCCCTCTGCAGTTGGTTTAACGGATCATTTACTTCGAAGAAGTGAATACCTATTCTTGATCGTCACTTTATTCAATTCTCCCTAATCAACACATATCCTAACACTTCCGTCCTTCATTTCCCAATTAAAACTGGTGCACCCCATGGTGACTAACTGGGTCGTATAAAGTCTTATCCAACAGTTCTTGTAACTGATTGGATAATTCATGCATCTCGGACGGTGCAATTCGGAAGGGTGCTTTAGCAACAGGGCCAGCTTGAGACATTAATTCGATTCTGAATTCGACCTGTCGGTTTGGCGGTAATCCAGGAAGTTTTTATGGGAAAACTTGTGGAATTCACGTACCATCGGGATAACTTCTATATGTTTTCTTTTATATACTTTGGCAATCGCGTTTGTTAAGTATACCACGTCTTCTTGTCATAAATATTATAACACCTCAAGGTGAGATTAGAGTGGTAACATAATGCCGTACACTTTTCTCTGTATGTTATATGTTTCTCTGTACCCAACACATATATATTTTTATATATATGTGTTTCTCCTTTTAATCATCTTCTTTTCATATTTGATTTCAGCTTCATGTTGAGTTAGCCAATCCATGTTAACTATCACGTCACAACTTCTTAACTTTACGGGTCGTAGGTCAATAAAGAAAGGTTAATCGTTCAGGATAATAGGACAATTCCGAACCATTTAGTTAACCCTTAGGGATTCGCCGTTAGCAAATCTACAGTATAGGGTTCTATAGTTTCACTAATCGGTATCTTTCCAAAGGGTAGGAGGTTAGCAGGAACTAACTTCTATCGACGACCGTAAAAGTATCACTGAAGCCAATTGATTTAAAACTACAACGTACTTAATACCCCTTTTGGACCATGACGTGCTTTATTTGAATTACTCACAAAAGCACGGTTCCTTGCTTGATCAGAGGTTGATGCTTGTCATGAGGTTCATCTTCCACAACACCTTGGTTCAACTTTGGGCAATCTCTCTTGAAACGTTCTGTACTGCCACATTCATAGCAAGTACAACTGTTTGGCATAATTTGATTTCTTCGGATGGATTGTTATTGAAGTTGTTGGGTTCGGAGTGGTTGTACACAAATGGGTTGGGGTTGTCGGTTCACCTGGCTTCAATTGGTTCTACAATTAGGGCATTACGTCCATCTTTACCACACCTGTGGCCTACTATCACTCGACATTCTTCTTCCTGCCGATAACCATATTTTCCACATTTAGGGAAGGACCCTTCATGCGGTTCATGTTTCACACCAGAACTAGTCTCAGTATAATTCTGGGTTGTAGGACATACCAACTTACTCAAAGGCCTATCTTGCACTATGCCTTTATCACTTCTCTTCTGTAACACTCAACGTCTCACCTAACGTCCTTCCAGTCCACTTCTCATAGAGTCAAATATATCAATGCTGGGTTGTGACACAACCCTTCCAAAGGTTGTATATTTTACAGGATTGACTATACTCCTTATCGATGGAGTTAGTCCCCAATATTGCGCTTACTTCGCTTAGTTTCTGGAGTAATTAGCCATGTTACCAGACATGACAATTCCTTTAAACGATTAGCGCGTTCTAAGTGATCAGCACACAACATTTCTATCTTTCATAGCTCAGTTTCAAATCTCTGAACTCAATTACTCGAATATAAGTGCTCTAGCACAAGAATTTTAAATCCTGACCATATCATCCGAGTAAAAATTTTCTAACTATAATTTTGTACCATCGTGTTCCATCACGATACAACATAATCTACCAACATATCTGTAGCATATTTCACTACACAATGTTCTAGGCCCTTACCACAGTCCTTGACCATTTCGATCTTTTCTATCCACTCGCTAATCTATTCCTCCCTTTACCATCAGTAAACCATCAATAATTTCCTTAACACAACCAACAAACATATCCTTCATACCGGATCTAATTCATTACGACTACTATTCATGTTTAGTTTATAACTAATACTTGTAGTCATAATTGTTTGTTCGGTGGGACATTACCACTCTTAGTAATACCACTAAGAATTTAAATATTCATATTCATGCGATTGCTCGATCTATAATTGCGCGATCACATTTGCATCAATACTAGCAATGATCTGTGATACGACATTCGGTATCATCATCTGCTATCTTTGAGCATTCAACTGAATCATATCAATCTCCATCATTGGAGTTACTCTTTTTATGTCATTTTTCCGTACTCATCCCGTACGCAGTAATCAACACTAATCTCACCGTATATCTCGTTACCAGCTCAATCATAACAGCAGGTACACATACACACCAAATATTATCACACATATTACACATACCAGTATTTAGCATATATATGTCCCATAAATATAATAACATACGGACTTAAGCTGACGTCGGTTAATGTTTAAATATGCTTCATAACCCTTGTCACCAACCGACATATAGATCTTTCTCCACAAAGATCAACGTTTAATATACTTGATTTCAATATCCTTCTGCATGTCAGCATAACCGATACATGCTCACCGTGAGTACCAAACGATTACATACCACGGAGTTATAATATCCGTGTTTATTCGTATATCCGGCATACACAGTATGCCACCTACGAACGAACAACCAACTATGCTATAATGATTCCAACACTTCTTTGTGTATAGGTAATCATTCTATTCGAGCATGCATGGGTGTAAACATCTAACGGATGTAAGGATAACATAGGGAGTTGCAAGGTTCAAGGTAATTGCGCAACATGGGTTGCCTTCAAATATTATTAATTACTATTATGGGAAACTCTATCACTTGCTCAGTCAATGTCCTCAGGCGTTCTAGGTTCGTTGAAATCGGTAATTCTCGATCTGGAGGTGGTATGACTCATATTTTTGAGAGTGAGAAATACATATATATATTTCTATATATTATTTTTATCTGCTGATTTATTATTATTATTATTTTATTTATTTATTTATTTACCTTAATGGAATGAGAATGGGTTCAGGTACGGATCCGTCCGTACGTGAGGGTCGACGGTTCGGGTGAATATCTGGGGTTATTAGGATATACGGTACCGGTGTTGGTAGGGTAAGGGATTCATCAATTTTGGTTGGGAGTGACGGTTACTAGATATTCCTGGTTAATGTCAAACGGGAGATCTAACTTGGTACTATCATAACTATGGCCCGATAAGTCAGACTTATCATCAACCGATGCTCTAGAAATTTCGGCATCCTCGGTACTTTTTATTATTTCCTTCCCCGGTTCCTTATCCGGGTCCCATTTCTCAATACATGTACCCACAAGATATGCACGTATGTATATATATATACACATTAGCACACATAAATAATATTATATACTTTACAGATATGTTGCCATTTTTACCTATCAATGTACCCCGTGACTTCCCCTGAATTCCCTCGTGCGGACAAGTCTGTTATTATGTTCCGGACCATAACAACTCACTTGCCCATCCAAGTTCATCCAGACCTCGTCACTATAAATTATTAGTTGATATTCAGATCCTATAATACTTGAGCTACTGGTTATATTTTAGGTATCTTTTAAATACATCCTAATTCTTTTATAACCAATGGCTCTGATACCAAGTTCTGTAACACCCCGTGACCGCAGCGGAAACGTAAACGGGATGCGACAGACACCTCTAATATCAACCACATTGTTTATAAAGAAAACTGAATGCATTAATATACTTCAAAATTACATTATCTCATCTTTCATTACCGTCTAGGTGATACACACATCATACAATACGATTCATAATTCTATCTGTTATATGTATCCTAACGTCCAGCACGCAAACCTTACACACATCAAGCACTTAGTACGTAATCAATCACTTTATCTTAGTTGTACCTGAAAAACATGTGAGAAAACGGGTCAACTACGAATAGTTGGAAAGTTTCACAATTTTAGTAAACCATGATAAATCCATATCATAATATAATATTATCTGGGGACACTGTTAACCCATAAATACATTTAATAACCTCTGGGGACACTGTTAACCCAGAACTTCCAATAACCTCTGGGGACACTGTTAACCCAGAACACTTCCACTAATCTCTGGGGACACTGTTAACCCAGAAACACATTTAATAACCTCTGGGGACACTGTTAACCCAGAAACTTCCAATAACCTCTGGGGACACTGTTAACCCAGACCACTGTGGCGGGACCTTACAATATTAACAACTCAAACAATTACCATTTTAATACATTACCGTACGATTCCCGTACAATAAACATTATATAAATACATTCATTTCCATGCGTTCAGCATGTACTTAATCATTTTGATAGAAACATGCTTTCCGCCCCGGGAAAATATTTAAAACATTTCAGTAAAAAGGGGCTCGTGAAACTCACCTTAGCACATGCAAGCAGGTAACAACAATCATTATCAATTAACACGTCCAATCTGTAATATGATCCCTACGATCGTTATTATACAATTATTGTTTATATAATCTTTAACCTTATCAATCGGTACATCTGGGGACACTGTTAACCCAGTACTGTACCTGTTCCGGGGGCAATGTTAACCCAGAAATACTTCTCCTGATACTGGATTACCTGACTACCAAACTCGTCCTCCCGTTCTATTGTCATGAAATATATATGTTTAGGCTCAATCTTTCTCCTCTCAAATGAATTAGCCTGTTCCTGACTATTAACCTTGTCCTCTTCGACTGATTTACCCTTATCTCCTGATACTGGATTACCTGACTACCAAACTCCTGGCTTATCATGTCAATCTCCTCATTAAAATCTTCATCAAACTCAGGAATCTCATGATCTACATTAGCGTGAGTCACAGGTTCCTTTTCTAACTCCTCCTCCATTATCGGTTCATTGACAAGTACGGTATCCAAACCACCAACTCTGTATCTAAATCCTTCTCAAAAACTCATCCTCCGTGACCTCCAATAGTGTAGCAATGTCAACACGTGTCATCTTTATCTCACCTTCCTCTAACTCCTCTCTAGTAGTAGTAAACCTAGCTGGAAGTTAAAACGATAAAGTTTCAACATCTAACACTTCTAATTCTTCAACATTACCACTAGGGTGTGTCTCCCCTTGACTTGGTTCAACTGCTTTAGACAGTTCAGCAGCAGAATCAATAATAGCACTAGAACCAGGACCAATAAGAATTCCAACATCTCCACCCGAACTTGGATCATCAGGATTATTATCATTAAAATCATCACGAGTCGGTGAATCTCCATAGTCAACCCTTTCTTCATCATCTTCCTCCCGTTCTTCCTGATTGACCTAATCAATAACCCGATCTTGAACAATGATAGCCTCAACAACTAGTTCTACAACAACAGATTCTACACTATATCTCCAATCATTGTTTGACTCTTTGCAGATTGGAAGTAATAAAGCATCTACCTACGACATGCCAACAATCAAGAGTCTGCTGAGAATGAAGAAGAGATACCAGTTGAGTTCCCGATGTAAACATCTCAAATCTGGATCATGAAATTGTGGCAGACCAAATTGTTCAGACCACATCAGTACAAAGAAACCATCCTGCTAAAAACATCATTGGGGATTTGCATGAAAGAGTGACCAGAAGTTCTTCAAAAAGGGCTAACATTTGTCTTTATGCTTGCTTTCTCTCCCAAATTGAACTAATGTACATAAATCAGGCATTGAAGGACAACAGTTGGGTAGAAGCATTGTAGGAAGAGTTGGCTCAGTTCAGAGACTTACAAGTATGGGAATTGGTAGACAAACCCAGAGGAAGATATACAATTGGAACCAAATGGGTATTCAGAAACAAGAAGGATGAAAGAGGAATTGTAATCAAGAACAAGGCAAGACTAGTGGCTTTAGGAGGCTTACAGGAAGAAGGGGTAGCTTTTGAATAAGTCTTTGCTCCAGTTGCTAGGTTGGAAGCTATCAGAATCTTCTTGGCTTATGCAGCATCCATGAACATAACAGTTTATCAACTGGATGTCAAATCTACTTTCTTGAATGGGAAGATTCATGAAGAAATATATGTCACTCACCCCCGACTTTGAAGATCCAAACTATCCAAACAGAGTTTACAGATTGAGCAATGCTTTGTATGGACTACATCAAGCTCCAAGAACCTGGTATGATGAGCTCTTAAATCATCTGTTGGATAATGGATTTTGCAGAGGTGCAAATGATAAGACTTTGTTTTACAAGAGAATGAAAAAGGATCTGCTGTTGGTTCAAGTTTATGTAGATGACATTATATTTGGTTTAACCAATGAGCAGATGTTCAAGGACTTTGAAACTGTGATGAAATCAAAGTATAAGATGAGCTCAATGGGAGAGATGAATTTCTTTCTTGGATTGCAAGTGAAACAGAAAGCGGATGGAATTTTCATTAATCAGTCCAATTATGTGTAAGAGATTCTAACAAAGTTCAAGTGCCATCATTTAAAGACAGTGTCCACACCAAAGGACACGCATGAGAAGATGGTAGCTGATGAAAAACGGGAGTTAGTAGATCAACATGAATATAGGGCCAAGATTGGATCACTCATGTATTTGATAGCATCAAGGCCTGATATTATGTTTGCAGTGTGTGTTGTGCCAGGTTTCAAGTTAATCCAAAAGTGTCTCACAAGTTAGCAGGGGAAAAGGATCTTTAGATACCTCAAGGGTAAACCAGATTTGGACATATGGTATCCAAAGAACAGCTCTTTTGATTTGACAGCTTTTACAGACAGTGACTTTGATGATTGCAACATGAGTAGAAAGTCAACTTCAGGAGGATGTCAATTTCTAGGAAATAGGCTGGTGTCATGGCAATGCAAGAAACAAACCACAGTTTCAATCTCAACTGCTGAAGCTGAGTACATTGCTGCATCTGCTTGTTGTGCACAGGTTCTATGGATTCAAAATCAGTTGCTGGATTATGGTCTGAATTTCTTACTCACTCCTATTTTCATTGATAACACTGCTGCTATGTTTATTGTTAAGAATCTAGTTCATCATTCTAAGACTAAGCATATTGAAATTATGCATCATTTCATTAGGGACTGTAGTGAAAAAGCGCTGATAGAAATGAAAAGGGTTGAATCTACTGATAATTTGGCTGACTTATTCACCAAACCTATAGACAAAACACGGTTTAATTTTCTGTCCAAGTCCCTATGTATGATTAATGCTAATGAAGTTTGATTAGTGACATGTGCTTATGTGAGATGCTTGCTTGACTATCTGATTATTGCTCACTGTTCTTGAATGTATGAATGTGTGGTAAGTGATTTAGTAACTATGCTATCGTTACCTGAAACTTTCTTAATTGATTTGTTATCTATAAGAGTGCATGACGGTTTGAATAATGAGATCTAGTTTGATAACCTTTGAATCAGCTGTTTTGAAAGGATGTATGCTTGTTTTATCTTATTAAATTCTCTATGATTAATATGTGCTTGAGAGAACAATCATTCATCTTGAATGATTGTGTCTATTTGATGAAACTTGTGTGAAATTTAAATGAGTTTGTGAGTCAAAATAGATTATCTTGAAAGACAAGTTGTTTTTAAAGTCAGATATGAAATGAATTTTCAAGTGTTGTGATTTTTAAAACAATTTAATGATTTTTGAACTAAGCAAACCGTTTTTTGGTTATCTCATATGAGAAATTATAAAATTATTCAGTTACAAGCTATAAAGAAGCTTAAAAGGTTTTTAAGATAGAGATAGAATCCAACCTTTTGGAATTGATAGAAAATTGATTAAGTCATCTAACACATGAATTATAGGCCTTAAAGGCTTGAAGTTCAGTCATTGATATTGTATGGTAGCTTTCCATGATGTGTAGTAGGGGTGTTCAAAACTATCCGTATCCGAATCCACATTCGAACTATCCTACTATCCGTATCCGAACTATTCGAAAATTCGGATATCCGAATCCCGGATATCCGAAAATTCAGATTCGGACCCGGATACCAGTTTTCAGATTTTTCGGATAGTTCGGATATCCGAATTATCCGATATTATAATTTTAGTATTTTTTTAATTTTATTTTATATTACAAACCCTAGATATATTTCTCAATATCATCCTCTTTTCTTTCTTCACTCCAAAGTCTAGACCCTTACAATTTCCCTAGATCCACCTCCACCCTCTTTCGGCCGTCCACCCTCCTCCGGCCGTCCACCGTCTCCCGGGCCTCCACCCTCAAACACTCCACCCAGCGACCAGTACCCACAGCTCAAACGCTCCTCCACGGCTCAAACCTCTTCGTCGGACCATCTTTCACAATTTTCTGGTACTAATTCATTAAGTCTTATAGACTGTTACTTTTTATTTGTTTTAAAAATATTTACTTATTTCAGATTTAGGTACTGATTCGCTAGATTGCTTATTTATTTATTTGTTAAGAGTGTTAATTATTACTTGTTTCAAAGATTTTTTACCTAAAAAAGTTTTAAAGAATGCTAGATTGTTAATTGTTAGTTATGGTATGCATTAGATTGTTAGTTTTGTTAGACATTAAATTTTTTATAGAATGTTATTTGAAACTAGATTTGTTTTTGGACAGATTAAGTTGTGAAATGAAGGACAAAACTAAAGCAAATGACTCTGAGCGTGAGCAGTCTTCTGAAAATGAGGTGATGTCTGACAATAACGCTAATCAAAAGAAGCGAAAAAAGAAAACTGGAAAACTCCCAAGTGTACCCTCGGTAAGTGACTCTCAATCCACTGATATCAGAATGGAAAAAACAAGATATATTTGGTGGGATCATTATAATAGGCTTTCAAAAGATAAGGCTGAGTGTAAGTATTGTAGTAGAAAAATAGGTTGTTCGACAAAAAGTGGAACCACTGCTTTGCAAAATCACAATAAGACTTGCAAAAAGTATCCTCCAAATATTGATAAAAAACAAAAAGTAATTGATCTTGAGTCGAAAAAACATGTTAGTGAAGATGGTTCCGTTGAAACCGTGACGGTTGTGGAAGTTTAACCAAGAAATAATTAGGAGAGCTTTAACCAAAATGTTGATTCTTGACGAGTTACCTTTTTCTTTTGTGGAGCGGCAAGGTTTTCGTGAATTCTACAAGGTTATCAATCCTTATTTTGTTGTACCTTCACGTTCTACTGCTACTAGAGATTGCTATAGTTTTTTTATTAATGAAAGGAGAGAATTAGTTGACATCTGTAAAAGTATGTCCTCAAAAGTATCTTTAACAACAGACACTTGGACTTCGGGTCAAAATTTATCGTATATGTGTTTGACTGCACACTTTATAGATGATGATTGGCGTTTGCATAAGAGAATTATAAATTTTTGTCCAATTGTTGGTCATTCTGGGGTTTTAATAGGGAGAGCGATTGAAAAGTGTTTAATTGAATGGGGCTTAAAAAATGTTTTGACTACAACTACGGATAATTCTAGCTCGAACGATGCAGCTATTCAACACTTGAAAAGGGTTTTCAACCATTGGGAATGTGGTGCTTTAAGTGGAGCTTTTTTGCATGTGAGGTGTGCGGCTCATGTTTTAAACTTAGTTGTTAAAGATGGGCTAAGTGATTTAACAAATTCAATCAAGAAAATTCGTGTTCTAGTGAGATATATGAGGTCTTCTCCAGCTAGACTTCAAAAATTTAAAGATTGTGTTGAATAAGAGAAAATAGATAGCAAAGGTTTAGTGTGTTTGGATGCTGAAACTCGTTGGAATTCTACATATTTAATGATTGAATCTGCTACTACGTTTAAGAAAGCATTTTCAAATTATTGTTAAAGGATTCTAGTTGTGAGAAAAAGCTTAAGAAATGTGTTGGTGGTTTAATTTACGAGGATGATTGGGCCAAAGTGAGTATCTTGGTGCCTTTTTTGAAGGTATTTTATGAAGCTACTTTGAGATTTTCAGGTTCTCGCTATGTGGCTTCCAATGCTTATGTGCATGAGGTATTTGGAATTGGCACTGTGACAGATGGTTATTGTAACGATAATGATTTATTGATATGTTCAATGGCACGTAATATGAAAAAAGTATCTCAAGTATTGGGGGGATGTTGCTAAGTTAAATCATTTTTTGTTCCTTGCCGTGGTTCTTGACCCAAGAAGGAAATGGCAATATATGGAGTTTCTTGTCAAAGAAAAGTATGTAGATGAAAGTATCCTTGAAAGTTTAAAGTTAAGTATGCATGCTTTGTTCGATATGTATAAAAAGTTTTTGCCTCGAAAGGAAAATGACTTTGATGAGCCATTGTCTACATCAATGGCCAACGAAGATTCTAGTAACGCAACGGACATTGAAGAACTAATGACAAAGCGAATCGAAATGGCCATGGGAAGTTCGAAAACATCTTTGAAAAAAAGTGAATTAGATAAGTATCTTTCAGAAGATATAGAATCAAAGGACCCACGGTTTGACGTCTTTCAATGGTGGAAAGTTAAACAATGCCAATATCCTATTCTTGCTAAGATGGCTCAAGATATTCTCGCCATTCTAGTTTCGATGGTTGCTTCCGAGTCGGCATTTAGCACTGGCGGGCGGGTGCTTGATAGTTTTCGAACTTCCTTAACTCCAAAAATGGTGGAAGCGTTGGTACGTGCACAAGATTGGTTGCGTTCTTCTAAAAGTAAAATTAGAATTGAATATATCAGTCTTGACATCGAGAGCTTGGAAGAAGGTTGTAATATATTATTATTTTACGTTTCAATTGTATTTTTTTTCCAATATATGCATTATTAATTTGGTTGATTTCTTTTATTTAGTAGGTATGAAGGACTTATCCTTGGAACAATCCACTATCATCATTGAAGAGATGGTTGATGAAGTGTGCGAAGAAGCATAAGGTATCTTTTATTTTTTAGATATAAAACTGTGGCGTTTTTAAACTAGTAGCTTGTTGATAGTAGTTTTTGGCTTTTGGCCCGTTTTGGGTATTTTTTAATATCTATAATTGTGAATTTGAGCAGGTGTTTTCAAGTTTAATTAGATCTATTGGTTGCCATCAATAAAGGTATAATGCATTAACTTGAATATTTTATTATAAAGGTGTTGAGCGAATATATATCAAAATAAGGATTATGGAATGATAATTTGGAAAATTATATTCGTTATATTTGCAGGTTGTATTAGTTGTTGACATGGAAGTTGGAAGATTGGAAGTAAGGAATTTGTGTTATTTGGTTGTTTTGGTTGTTTTACGCTTGGTTTGCTTGATTGTTTTAGTTGGTTTATGTTTGGTTTGTTGGATTATGGGATGAATTGTGTGTTATTTGGTTTGGTTGTATTGTGTTTGGTTTGTTAGATTTGTAAACTTGAATTTATGAAATGATGTATGCTTTTAATATTAAAGCAGGTTTATTTTTCGGATATTCGGATATCCGAAGTTTCAGATATCCAAACTTCGGATATCAGAAATTTCGGATTCGGATACGGATAGTAATTTTCACTATCCGAAAGGTTCGGATATCTGAAGTTTGGATATCCAAAACTTTGGATATCTGGTTTTGAACAGCCCTAATGTGTAGTTGCCAAAGTGATATAAACATAATGACCATGCTAAGCCTGAAGTGGTATTACATTTGAAGATAAAGGTATGTTTCCTTACACATCTCTCCATATGATAGGCAGAAAGACAATTATCCAGTCATACACAAGCCTACTGATGTTATGGTCATCCAAAAATCTCTTTTATTAATGTTTGAGCAGTTGTATATATTAGCTACTATTGCATAATATATATATATATGTATATGTATGTATTATCTATATTAAAACTCTAATATTTTCAAAAATAATCAGACTTAAAGGGGCATCAGAGAACTACAGGGGTGAGGCATACAAATGAGTCCTAAACACCCTGAATGTAAGGCATGTAAGTCCGGATGGCAAGTATGTATAACGTTCAACCTTAAAGTCTGCATTTTCTAAGAACTGTTCATATAAACAAAATCCTTTTGGCCATACATCAGGAGGTTGAAGTCAATTTGAGGTGACTTGGAGAAAGCTGAATAAGCTTTGAGAAGATATTAGGGAAAGTCTGAATCCATAGTGTTGACCATTCATACCTTAAAGGCATTAATTGAACCTTAAATATATCATAGAAAGCAGTGATAATCATGCTATGTGCTAATACCAGCTATCAAACTAACTTAAGTCATAATAATGCTGACCATGGCATGCTATGATCTGATTAATCAATATGATCCCATGCTGAGATCTCTCTATAAAATGTTTTGAACTGACCAACAACTGAAATTTGATCTCTTATTCACCTTAAACTTTTGCTTGAATCATACAATGTCTAAATGGTTATCTTTGATGATTTGAGTAAAAGTCTGTGTGTGGATATGTCTAAATTGCTAGACAAGTGATGATTTGTTAATAGAATTGCTTTCTGAGTGCTTCGAGCATGAATCTATGCTTAGGTTGATTTTGTTGCTCTCTGAGCACAAATTCGTGTCCTAAAAACTTTTCTAAGTATTTCGAGCATGGATTCTTTGTTGCTTTGTGATTTTGGCTTCCCGAGCACACGTTGAGAAAGGATTGATTTTCCTAAGTGTATCGAGCATGGATCTGTCCTTAGATCCATAAGGATTACTCTACGAGCATATGTGATAGAATGATTATTCTTATAAGTGTGTTCGAGTAGAGTTGTTGATTTAAATGTTTTTCGAGTATGGTTGACTGACTGGAAATTTCTCTAAGTATGTCGAGCAGTATGTCGAGCACATGAGAAGTTTGTTACATTTGAAAATCTGTCTAAGTATCTTCGAGCATATTGACTATCTTACTTGAACTGATTGTGTTAAGTGTTCATTACTAATGCTCTCTAGTATAGTTTTGTGTACGAGCATGTGTGATTGCTTATGTTTTAATTAAAACTTAAATTCTAGTTAAGGAAGGGTCTCAAGCACGGGTAAACTATTGAGCATACCGAGCAACTTAAAATTGTTTTAAGTTTTCCTTTGAGTATACTTGAATTCGAGAATGTTGTAAATGAATACTTTCAAAAGACTTAAAGCATTTTCTAATAAATGTAAAGTTGAGCATGCTCTGAAAAGAGCATTCGAGCACAATGGGAGATAGCTGTCTTTGGCAGTTTGCTCAAGCAAAGGTATTCAATTATTTCAAATTAAATGACACGTTTCTTGGACTAAACGACAAATCAATGTAGTACACCCCAAGCGTAGGTATAAAAGGGGGACTTAGAAATTTTCCAAACACTTTTTCCCTCTCTGAAACAAACACCCTCTACTCGTATCTCCTCTGCCTTAGCCAAACACTCGACTTTGCTTTCATTCTTGTTCAGTTATACCCATTAGCTCTTATTCTAACCTAGTAAGGAATCGATTATCGATTATCGCTTCTTCGAGTGTCGGAATTAGGGTTTCTATTGAATCGTCTACTAACTGTTTATCTATTTATCTATTGAAGACAACTCTTACTTCTAACTTATATTTCTATTATCATCTGTTTATTGTTACTGACAATTTTCATAATTTTGCAGATCTAATGGCAATGAAGTTCGAACCAAAGCATAATATGTGTGCCCGATTGATTGCGGATGACGAAAATAGAGAATTGGAGTTCATCATCAACTTCTTACATACCTCCAATATTCGGTTTGCACTTACAGAGAACCCCATAATATAGAGAAATCATATTACCTATTTTTGGGGGTCAGCAGAGTATGCTGATGACATCAACGGACGGAGAATCGAGGCCACAGTTGTTGGGCAAGAGATTCAGATAACCGAAGCATCGATAAGAGAAGCACTACAGCTCGATGACTATCATGAAGTGCAGCTCTCTTATTCTACTCGACGATTACTGAGGATTTCTAAAGAGATGCTAGGGTACCAAGCAGGTAGACATGAAAGGCAATTCCAGAAGGGAATGTTCCCGTTGATGTATAGATTCTTAATTCACTATTTCATTCAATCTTTATCACCATGGAGGGGAACATGGACTCTGTTAAGCAGAGAACTTGCCACCGTAACAGTTGCCATTCTTTTCAACCAGCCATTCAACTTCTCAAGATTCATATTCAATGGACTGGTTAGCAATGCTTAGATGGCTCAGAATGAGAAATTTTTGATGTATCCAAGATTTTTACAAATCTTGATTAATACATACAAAGATGAAGCACTGCTGGAGAGACTCTACCCTTGCAAGATCCGAACATTTACAAGAGTATAAAAGGAACCAGAAGTATGTTTAATGAAAATGTGGAATGGGAATTGCTTCCTTGGTTGTTGAATGCAATTGTTGAAATCATGGAAGTACCTTCTTCACCTGAGCAAGATGAGGATGATTCAGAAGAAGGTGGAAGTGAAGAAGTGTCAGATGATGATGATGACAATAATGATGGCGATGATAATGCGGGAAATGATATTGTGATTGTTGAACCACAGGTAGAGCACAAAGTTGTTGAACCAGTTGCTGAACCCGTTGATCAAGATATGATCTTACATGACATTCCATAAATGATTATTGAAATTGGAGATGTAGAAGTGACTGTTGAACCAATCCTAAGAATAGAGCAGGGAGTTGAGGATACAGTTGTAGGTACCAGTGGAAGACATGAGAAGGTTGTATATGATGACACTTTTTGTGACATTTGGGCCAAAACAAGGTACACCTCAGTACGTATTTACCGATTAAGAAAATAAACGTCTTTTGCGTAACAAACGAACGATTAACCGAACGGGTCGGGTTATGACCCAGATATCTTGGGGGGCCATCTGTAAGTGATATACGATCTATACAAGCTAAAATATTAGAAATATGGTCTTAGTTTGATAGCAAATAAGTTAAACGAAAACATGCTCGTTTAACTACCCGCTATTGATTTAAACGCAAAAGATAGTTACAAACCAAGCATTGTATCATCCGTTAAGCCGAAAAAGACTTACCAAACACTTGTTTGAAATGTTTTAAGCGATCCGTGAAAATATTTTTGATTTTTACAAACATATAGTATGTGTTTATAATTTTACACAAAACTAGCCGAAAAACACTTGTTTTCGCGCTGTTTAACGCACCCGATAAGTTTTTCGCGCCAAAAACCGAACCCGAACAAAATTTGGACTGGGCTTTTCGTATTTGGGCTTGAGAAATCAGAAACTTGGGCCAAAATGGGCCCAAGGTGGGCCCATGTGGATCCCGATCGCAAACAGCAGCCCCCCCCCCCTTTTGGTTCTTTCACATATAAACTAGATCCAAGACATTTTCAACATCATTTTCTTGAAAACTCTGAACACAAGTTCTGCTCCAGCCAGAAAACCTTCAAACACCAAGGTAAGGAGCTTAAATAAGTAGCTTTTATACTTGTTTAAACTCGTTTAATACCATAAAAACATGTCTTCGTACTAAAAATCATTCCTAACCGTGTAAAAATCCTAAAAATGGTCCATAAACATGTTTTTATCATACACATGGTAAGAAACCTGTTTTGATAGTTTTTTTGGCCATAAACACGGATTAGAGGGTTGAAACGGCATTTTTACGGTTCAAAAGTTCGTTTTTGTTCACTAGCTGAAACCCTAAGTTAAGGGCTGTTATGTTGATGAAAAATTTCTTGGTTTGTGATATAGGAATGGTACCTAGCTTGCTTAGAAGCACAAGAACCTGAAAACTTGATTAAAAAGTCGGAAACGAGCCAAACCCGCTAAGGTAATGCCGAAACACTTGCTTACGGGCTATTTAGGTTAAGATTGTGATGTGCATATTATTAGGCCTTGAAATTTTGCAGGGACATCAGGAACCATGTCAATGAGTTCCTGTTCAATTTTGGTAATTTTTTGACCATCCGAGAATATTTAACGATTTTATTACCGAATTGGGACGTTTATTTGGGAAAAATAGCTAAAATACTTCAAAAATTATTAAATTTTTCTGGGAACTCAGATTTTATGTATTTTGATCACATATGAATTTTGGGATCATTTGGAGAAGTTTAAATATGTTTTGTGTATATGCGTTCGTGTGAATTTTTATAGCTGAATTTGGGCCAAAAAGAATATCGCACGAGCTTTTTACATTCTGGAATTGATACAGGTTTATTTGGGACATGATTTGAGCATTCAAGAATTTTTGTGGAATTTTTGGAAATAATTTGGGGTAAACGGACGATTTTCAGGCGAAATATAGCTGATAAAATGAATTTTTATAAATTAATAAATCAGTAAATAATTCCAGAAATATTTTTAAAAAATCTACATATTTTAATTGATAAGTGGCTAAATTTTCATAATTTAATGATTAACGGTTAAAATAATTATGCTAATTTGAATGTTAAACAAATTCAGTTTTTATAAAAACCGGCTAGTTCGCGACTAACGAACCTGCGAAAATATCAAAACACCAAGAATGATCAAAAATCATATTTTTGGACTAATTAAGTGAACATGAAATTTTCTATGAGAAACCTAGACAATCCGGGTGGATTGTGCGCGTTTCTTCTCAAATCAAACTGAATAAACGGAAACGGGCCCCGTGGCTAATCCGGGACCCTAGTATGTGATCTTTCTTTATAACTTAATAATTTTGTTAACCAATACATTTACCCAAGCTTATTTTCCCATAACTGTTTTCTGAACGCGTAAACGAACAACTTGGCCCAGCTGGGAAAACGGGAATCTGAGCCAAATTCAGTTTTAAGTATTATACATTGAACAACATCACAACCTAAGCCTATTGCCACTTTCTGGGCGTTCCAGCTACACCCAGATTAGTTATACAGCCCAGTTTGGTGTTGAGATTATAATAATATTAAAATATTAATATTATTATAATATTGATTATAGGAACAACTGATAGCGGACCGAACAAACCACGAGCTGATACAGTACTGAATATCTACTAAACCGTGAGTTTCATGACCCCACCCTTTAAACAGTTTTACGAACTTTTGGAGTGAAAAGAATGCTTGCTTATATGTATATACTTATCTAAAACATGTGATGATGTGAATTATCTAAGTGCTAACACACGAAAGTCTCCACGATCATAGTGATTAACTTCGAGCCGGTGGCTTGTGAATAGTACTATTGGTTTGACAAACCCAGGCGGGGCCAGCACGGTTGCTGAGACATTATCCTGTTTGCACATGTCCATATTTTTTACAAACCAGCTATGTAGTGTTAGACATAGCTACCGGGGCATGATGTGGGCGGAAAGGGGCCACAGTGGTTGATTGAGCGTGGGAAATGGAGGCACGCAGCACAAACAGTCCAGGCTTAACTGTAGCTTAGCATAATTACATCACATACATCATTTACATACATACATACTTATTTCATGATTACAAGTGTTGACTTGTGAATACTCATTACTGATTTCTTGAAACTCGTGAAACTCACCAACTCTAGTAGTTGACCCGTTTTAAACTGCTTTTCAGGTGTACCTAAATCGGAGTTATTTGGTGATCTGTTACTTGTCTGAAGTGTGTGGTTGATGCTATGTGAATAGAAGCAAGGGTGTTAGTAGTAAGAATATATAGTTAACGAACTAGTTTTGTTTGTATCACCTACATTGTAAAACAATGATAGAACGAAGAAATGTAATATAATGTAAATTAGTTTGTAATGTTTCTTTATAAACAATGTGTTGATACCAGAGGTGTCTGTTACATTCCCGTTTTATGCTTCCGCATTGTTCTAGTCGGGGTGTGACACTTTTATTCAAGATGTGATTACACAGGTAAATGAAACCATTGAAAAGATCACACCACCGGTCTCACCTGATCCAGTCATTAACCAAGATGACACCTCATCAGCTGAAACAGAACCATTCACACCCAGAGATGAGCAGCTCATGATACAGCAACCACATCACCAGCTAACACGGAGCCTTTTCTATCAATCCCGGAGCCCATGGATGCTCATTCTCCTTCCTTAGTCAATACAGAAGCTCTAAATGAAATTTCAGTACCAACACCTCCAACATCACCAATCAAAGAACCAATTCAAGACACTCCTACCAACCAAGATATGCAAATCACCACTTAGACATACAAACCACCATCACCTGACACTTCACAAACCAGCCAGAATCAGACTTTGAGGTCAAGCCTTCCCAAGAAACACCCTCATCCTCTCCAACATACAAAAATGAATATTTTCTTATGGAAAATACTGAATTAGAATTTGAAAACATCATGCTAAAAGAAAGAAATGCAATCTTAAATGCAAAGAACAAGGCATTGGAAGAAGTTTTGCAACAAGCTTTATTGAGAATTCAAGCCCTAGAGCATGTTGAGGTTGAGAAGACCTCAGATGCACCAAAACAGGGGGAGAATCATGAAGAAGCAAATGGTCTTAAATTGATTTGCAAAGCTTATGATGATACAAGCAGTGATAGTGCAGAAGCGAAAACATCAAATGCTTTGAACCTGATAAACAAGGAGTATGAGGAGGTTGAGGAGGAGAATGTTAATAAGGAGGCAAGACTTTCATGAGGGGTGGGGGGGTATGAGATAGAAGAAGAGACCCAGAGCAAGTTCAAAAGAGAAAATTGAAGGGTAAGGGGATAGCTCTCTCTGAAAAGGACTTACACCTAAAATCTGCTCATAAAATTGTGTCTGGTGATGAGATTCTCTATAAGAATGTGGTGATTGATCCTTATGTGGCTGAGGTAGAATGGGTTAAGAAGGTTATGGAGATCAGGAATGTTGAGTTGGCGGCAGAAGAAGAAAAGGATGAAATACCTCATGAAGTGTTGGAGGCACTAATTAATTTGAAGAAGAAAGAAGAAGAGGAAGAAAGGATTAGACAAATGGCTGATGATAGCATTGATGAAACAAGAACCAAGAACCGAAGATGAACCAAAAATTCTATGGGACAAGCATGTGAAGTTTATTGCTCAACTGGTGATGCTCAGGACACACTATGACATTCTTCTTAATCCTGATGAGTATTCACCAGAAACAGTGGCAGCAGCAAAGAGAGCTCAGGCGGCTGAAAGGGAAGAACACTGGAAGGCAAGTCAATAACAACTTAAAGACAACCCTGAACCCAGGCAAAAAATTGATAAACCAACTGTGAAAAAGGTTTATACAAGAAAACAAAAGGAGAAAGTGATTGACTTGGATGAACCTGTTATTGATGCCTTGCATGGAATTGATGATGAGATGGAAGTAGAGGAAGATGGAGAAAGAATGAAACTGATCCTAGAATCATCTTCCTCGTGCAATATGGCATTGAGTTTGAAATTTTGAAGAAAATGACTGACAATGAAATTGAACAATTGGCTGAGCTTAAGGCAAAGGAATAGAGAGAAAGAAGAGAAAGGTGAGAAAAGAAAAGGAAAGAGAATGAAGCATATCTTTTAAGCCTGGGCTATGAACAAAGACATATCAATCACATGTCCAGAGAAAGTATAACATAAGCTGCAGATGAATGGAGAAGAAGAGAGACACAGAGAAGTTTCTTTCTTCAAGCTGGTCATGTGGTCTCATATCTCAACCGATAGCCATTTGCTGAAATTGACAGATTATACAGACAAGTTGTGGTTGATGTACAGCAAATTATGGAAGGATGTAAAGAAGAGAAAAGAAGATGAAGCTGAAAGGGAGTATCAAGAAATGAAAAGAAAGCACAAGGAGATAAGATTCTTGGTAGTGAATGGATACGAATATGATACCATTAAAGACTTATCCAGAGATGCACTATTAGAGAAGGTGAAAAGGGTTAAAGAAGCACATGAGCTGAACAGAGTCAAGATGCAGATTGAGAGATAGAGAGAAAGAATAAAGAACAAGAGGAAAAGGATAGATTGGAGGCTGAGAGGAAAAAGAATGAAGCGATAGAGTGGTTCAATGACCCAGAAAGGGTGAAAACATTAAAAGATATTTGATGAAGAAGGGAATGAAGGAATCTGAGTTTGAAAGTCTGTCTCATGAAGAATTACTGGAAATATACAACAGAGAACAAATAATGTTCTTGGAAGAGGAAATAAAATTCAGAGAGGAACAAAGATGAAGAGAAAGTATGGTGGTTGAACAAAGAACTGATGTGCCAAGAGACACATTGACTGCATTACAAGTGGCTGATATGATCAGTTCCTTATGTAAAAGAGGAGCAAGATTTCAGGACATAATGTTCAAGAGTTAGGAGGAGATTAAAAGGTTGTTTGATGAATCGGAGAGGAAATATGGAAAGAAGCCTTCCACCTCAACATCTGGTAGATTAGTGATTCGATCTGAAGTAGAAAGGCACCAAACTCAACAAAGAAATTTGAATCTGCCACTCACTTGTATTATCATATATCGAACTCTAAGAGTGATAAACGAAGAAGGATCAGAGACTCATATCATATTCAGAAGTGATTTTAGGAGTTTTTCAAGAGAACAACTGGAAAAGATGTCACAGCTTGAACAATATGACAATCAGCAGAGGAGCATACCAGCTGGGAAATAGAAAAATGATCTATCCAAGTACTTGAAAGAACAAGCCGAGAAAGGATTCCCACTGATCAATCAGAAAAGAAAAGAAACATATACAGCAGCTGAAAGGCAGAGAAGAAAGAGGAGGGTAAGTGAAGCCAGATTGTCAGAACTCTCACTCTGGGAATCAAAGAAAAGAAAAATACAGAACCAGTGGCTCTAGCTCAATCACAAGAACTTTAAGGGAGAGCCTGGCTGTGAGAAGGGAGATGCAAGTGCCGAACTCAGAAGTGCAACAAGATGGGAGAATTTCTCATCTTACATACAATAGGCAAAGTGATTTAGTGTCCTTAAGAAACTTTGAAGGAAGGACAATCGCAATTGTTGAACATGATGGTGAATTAGAATATATATACATCCAGGATCTCCAAGACATCATTGACATAGTTATATCAATAGATTCTGAGGATGCTGTAGAATTTGACATGTTTCAACAATGAGCTACATGAAAAGATAATCGAAGCTCGGAGGAGACATTAAAATGGACATCCAGGATGGGAGCTCACTGGAATAGACTCTGACGCTGCTGAAAACCGGACTGATTCCCACTTCTCCAGTTGGAATTCAGATTGCCTCTCCATCCCGAATTATAAGAGTTGAAAGAATTTTGATTTCGGTTTGGATTGCCTATAAAGTCTACAGCCTCCTCCTGAGAACTGACTGGGCACTGAATGGTATCATGCCTCCTCTGCATATCTCGAACAACTTGCTCTTCTTCTGCAAGTCTTTCACAATCTTCGCCAACGCCTCCACATGTGCCGTAAGTGCGGTGTTCGTGTCCACCGAATGCATGCCGCGTGATATGGAATCGACGGTCTTACCACTCATAGCTAACCCATTAAATAAAGCGATGCACTCATCCGGATCCTTCATCGTCAACAGATTTCCTCCCGCCGCTGTGTCAAGCATACTCTGCGTCGCGTACGTCACTCCATTATAAAACTTCTCGACAACCGTCCAATCTTGCAATCCGTGGTTCGGGCACAACACTAAAAGATTTTTGAATTTCTCCCACGCCTCGTAGAAACTCTCGGTGTCCTCCATCTGAAAAGAATAAATCTAGTTACGCAAATGAGCAGCCTTAGCCGGAGGATCGTATTTCTCAAGAAATTGGGTCTGCATGGCAGCCCAAGTAGCTATAGAGCCCCATGGGAGGGACTCGAGCTACAGACTCACATGATCAACGAGCGAAAACGGAAAGACGCGGAGTTTAACGGCGTCTTCGGATACGCTGGCAAGATGGAAAGTGTCGCAAATACATGCGATGCGAGTGAGATGAGAATACGGGTTTTCGTGAAGCAACCCATGAAACTGAGCAGAATGTGAAATGGTATTCAGAATGTTTGACGGAATCTGCCAACTCGTGTAAAGTGCAATGGCGGGTGGTACGTTGCTAGATCTCGCGCCAGCATTGGCCGGACGGGCCCGGTCTGCAACTGTCCTCCTCAGTGGTGGATTGTCGCCCATAATCATATCCCTATCGTCGAAGTCAGAAAACATAGGAGAATTAGATCGACTACCAACGGATGAAGAAGTGGATGATGGTGAAACGGTGCGATGTCTATCACGAAACTCTCTCTGGCTCGGGAAATACTCCAGTGTCAGGTGGTCCACGAGATCGAGTATGTCGCATACAACTATAAAAATCAATAAAGGTAGCCAAACTATTCTAACAAAGAAACAAAGCAAAACAAAAATAATTACAGGTAGCAAACAAGGTAAGTCCTAACTCGAGTCGCTCTCAAAACGCCAAAAAATCGTGTCCCCGGCAACGGCGCCAAAAACTTGGTGTGCGTCGGGTGATATGTCTAAAAGAATGAATGACCCTCACGAATAAGCTTTAAATTTAAAACGAAAATCCTAACCACACACAACCTGCAAGTGTACCGGTCGCAAGTAGTATAGACCTAGAAAGTCCGAGTATCAAACACGAGGACACGTATAAACGCTAATGATCACTAACCCTAGACAAGACCTACCAAAGAATAATATTTAATTGATTTTTTATTTTAGTTTTTCTTTTTAAATTAATTTAACTAGACTAACTGGACTAACTGACAAAAGTTACCAAAAATGGAAAACTTAACGGAAAACTAACTATGTTGACTTTGGATGGAGAAAAACGTCTAGCTAGGTTTGAATCAAATTGTAGGCCTAACAAGCAAATGGATTGGATGATATCAAGACACCGGTTCCAAAAAATGACATGACTAAGGATCGCTCAGGCTCACTGGATTACCTCTCTGTCTCGCTCAACAAACCTTAACAACTCTTATTCGACAGAAACAACCAAACTGGGAAACAATTGTTAACGTGTTCTAATATTGACTCACCTCTCAGTCTCATCAACACTCGACCCTAATGGTAATGAATACTACACAACTAAGGATAGAGGAACAACCTAATTTAAACCAAAATAGATCAACTAGTCGCTCAAAACACCTAAACCGGACAAGAAACGAACTCGCCCTCGCGCAATTCTAATTCTAGCATGCAAAGGTAATGAGACGACCCTAACTTCTTATCACCTCTCGGTCTCTAAGAAGGTGTCTAACCGCTGTACTTTAACCAATAATTCATGCAACAAAACACTACGGTTGTACCTACTGCAAACAAAACCTAAACACAAAGTCTAGAATCAAACAAGCACCGATCAATCAATACAAAACTAATTAACCAACGCAAGGTGTTTAAGCAATAAATTATTAAAATATCCAGCAATCAAACACAACCTATTTCATGTCTAAACCAAACTTTACAATAACAATTCAAGTCTGTCAATCAAACAATCAATAAAACTCATCAAACACTAACAATTATCATCATTCCTAGGTAGAACCGACAAGATTAGCCTAGCATAATTTTTGGACAGCAGCTATTACTCAATAAAAGCATAACATAAACCATTCCAATCATCACAACACACATTAAACAATCAATACTACTCATAAACACTTCAATCTTTCAAGCAATTGCAAAACTACTTAACAATTTAACAAGAATAATAAAGTTGACGAACAATGTTAATAAAGAAAGGATATGTAATGTTTCTTGGCTGCAGTTGGCTATGTAAACTAATGGAAAATCCTCCCCCAACACTTGTCTTCACTCCTTCTTCTTCTTAGCCTCCACACTCAAGAACCCTAGCTTTCTTCTTTTCTTTTCTCCCTTACAAACTGCCGATCGGAATTTTCAAGAAGGGTCTTAGGGTTTTTTTTTTTTTTTGTATTATAATATAAAAGTAGGCTTGGGCTTGTCCATGATGTAAATGGGCTGGGCTTTGTGCTTTATCTTGAAATCGTATGCATACAAGGCCTTTAAGCTCCTAGCGAAGTCCGTTTTTTCTTTCTTTAACCCGTAGCCTACAAGATAAAAATTGTTATGTAAAACCAATATTGTCACACCCCAACCTAAGCGGAAATGCCGGGGCGTGATTCGATTGCTCACAGCTCGAAGATACTATCATATATAAAATGTGACAATATCTAATTAATTATTTACAAATATTACACACATTATCCAATTATACAAATCAATTCACATACAAAAATATGAGTTCATATTACGATTATCTTGATTATATCCTAAGATCTTGTCTACGTGTCCAACTTCAATCTTCAATACAAGCAACCTGCATATGCGTAGAAAATGGAGTTTTGTCGACAAACATATTGAGTGAGTTTACCACCAAGTATTGACACCAAAATAATGTTAATATGATAAATAAGCAAAACGTAATAAATGTGGTAATGAAATCAAAACATAAGCAAGTAAGCTGTCGATTAAACGATTGCCAAGCGAATCGGGCGCTGGTAAATCAACCATAAGCATATAAGAATAAGACCGTTGCCAAGAGAATCGGGCGGTGGTCAATAGAATGAGAACCTTCTCCAAGGGGATATGTCAAACGGTTGCATACAAAAACAAATAAGCACATAACAAGTAGATTTGATTAATCACACACAATTACACGTTTGCTATTTGTTGATATGTATGTATAGATATGTATATATATAATATTATATACGCATATGTTCCCAAAATGTTTTAGAAAACTGAGTAAAATAGGGGAATGATAAAACTCACCTTAGATGGAAAGCAAGTGAGTATAATTAAGAATAAACAAGTAAACAGATAAGCGAGTCGTCCAATACGCGTCAAACGAGATAACTAATCAGAACCGGAAACTTTGTGATATGAAACTATAATTAAAAACGTGCATACTCATCCATGCGAAAGGACCTTAGGGTATTGCTTGACAACGGGGGTATATCTTGTGGTGGGGATTATTTACTAGTTTGATTAAAAATAAAAGATTTTAATCTTTTGATTCTAAGGTTTAAGTCATGTTGGGGTGATTAAGTAAAAATCAAATTATGCTTGAATCAAGATTAGAGATGATATTTCCTGATATTCTATTCTTAATTGAATCAATTAATCATATCACAGAAATTTCTGAACCATTTGTTTGGAAGGTTTAGGTGGACAACAATATCAATGACTAACTTAACACAAGTCATAATAAACGCTGAAAATAAAACTGTGATGGAAGAACAATTTTATCAATATGATTCTCTGCTCAAACTCACCAAAAGATGTGATTTTTAGTCCGTTAAATAGTTTGAAATTCATTTGATTTACTTGCTATTATTTTATATTTAAAAAATAAAAAATATATCATATCTAATTTAGTTTTTGACTCTCGATGTATGGGTGAACTATCTCTGGGGTATTCAAGAACAATGAATCAAGTTGTGTTTCTCAAATCAAAATCAGTTTAACTCAAGATCAAAAACGTTTATCTGTTACACTCAAGGTCATTAATTTGGACTTGGTATACAGTGCATTTTCAAAATGAGCTTATTTAAATTATTACATTGATGTAGAAGGACATTAAATTGTACTTGCGACATCACTTGGGCGTGAATTACGAAAACTGGTAAAAATCACTTGAACATGCTTATGCAGCGCATAAGTCTTAAAACTCATGCATAGCATAAGTTATGCGCCACATAAGTTATGCGCTGCATAAGTTTTTGACTTATGCACCGCATATATGAGAGTATATATACTTATCCGTCGCATAAGTGTATTATTTATGCGCCTGAACTTGTTAAAATCTCTCAAGCCTGATTTTGATTTTAACGATCTCCAACCGTTATTTTGATCACATACTTTGTTTTGGTGATCTACACATCAATCCAAAGATTAAAGGTGAGAATGAGGATTTGGTTTGATGGATCTGATAGTGAACAATAACACCATGAATGTATATGTGGTGTTTGGCTTGAAACCAAAGAAATTTGACATAGTAAATCATAAGATGAGTTTAGTAAAGAATAAACGAACACGTTAATAACATTTAATTGAAATATTCATGTGTTAATCTTGACAGATCTGAACATGGACTTATTCGGTTATAAAAACTTTCAATGGACCATTCAAAACATTAATAATCTGAAAATTGATGATTGATTTGAAATAACTGTACATATCGATCATTGTTATATGGTTGTTTTTTTTTATCATAATTAGGTAGATTCATTTTTGGTTGAATTTGGTCAAAAACAAAACATATACGGCGGATATGTCAAAACATATGCGTGGTATATGTATCTATGACTTATACGTCAAGATAACATATACAATGATCTTTACTTGTCCATTGGTATACATATGCGCTGATTAATTCAAATCAATATGACATATGCATTATAACATCATATCCGTGGTTCAACTTATGCATTAGGATTTTGAAGTGACATATCCGCTGATCTTTCATAATACACATATCCGTTGAATGAAAACTGATTCTAACAAGTTTTATATGTTTGTTTTCAGATGGGGTAAAAGGCAAAAATTACTTATAATATGTTTAGTCGGATATTTGCAATGGAAGACTGGAATATTCTAAACCTTCTCAAGAAATCGGCTAAGTATGGACTACGAGCAAGCTTGGATCATCGAGCATGGTTTACTACCTCGAACATGGTTTTTCTAGAAGTTATTTCAGTGAATTCTTCTAAGTGTTGAAGGCATCGAGCAAGCTACACTTCAATGAGCAAGAGTGTTCTTCTATCGAGTATGGATTGCCAATCGAGCAAACAACTTGATCATTCGAGTTTCAGCCAAGTGATCCGATCATAATTAATCCGAGCACATTGGTGTCGAGCATGGATGCAATAAGAAGATGCCATATGCTCAAAGTATAGACTTCGAGCATGGTTCAGTCCCGAGAAAAATTCACATCCGAGCATGCTGAAGATTGCTAAATAAGTTACAAGGAAGGATTGAAGAAATCAAGAAAAATATGCTTGCTCGATGGACAAATTCGAGAAAGCAAGGATTAGTCAAGAAGAATGAAGCGTGCTAGAGGATAATATTTTCTATCAGAAAATATTCTAAGCAAAGTACGCTCTAAGACTCTCATCGAGCACACAATGCATATTGAGTCTGCTCGAGCAAGATAAATCATGCTCAAAGACTACGACACTTGTTTTTTATTTGTCATTCATTATTTAATAATTAGAGGATTCGAGAAGGAATGTCAGGGTCTATAAATAGGGTCTTAGGTTTACAATTATTGTATGCGTGGATAGGCATAAAATACGAGAGCATAAACATTCCAAGGAATATTCTTTTTTGTCTCCTCGTACCGCCACCGCCCTCACGAAACGCTAGACATTCTTTTCACTGTTACATTAAATGATATATTCAATGCAGTGAATCTTTGTCTTTGATATTGTTCTTACTGATTCTCGATTGTTGTTTCGTTTATAGTCATTTGACACCTTCGTTCCCATCTGTTGAATATCTTGATTCCGTCCGGATATTCAATATGCCTTTGGGTATATTAGATCTGTGTGTTCTTGTCAACCTTTTGAAGGTTTGAACCAGATTTACAGTCCTAAAAAGTGGTATCAGAGCTTTGGAAGCTCGCTAAAGGCCACGGGACTGAAGGTTTACAAAGTGTTCATCTGTGAAAGTCCAGATCTAAGAAGATGGATGATCAAGAGGTATCAACAAACAAGATTCCAAGACTAATCGGACAAGAAAATTTCATTAAATGGAAAGTTTTGTTTGAAGTTGCAGTCAACTACAATGACCCAGAGCTGTGTAACTCAATCAGAGATGGACAGTACATTCCCTCCCTCGCACCAAACAACAGTGCCACCATTGAAAGCAAGATGAAGAAGCGAGACGACAAGGCACTGTCAATGCTGAAATTAGGTCTCTCTTGGGAAATATTGACCAGTGTCAATCATCACAAAATAGCAAAAGAGATGTATGATGCAGTTATTGACATGTTTGAGGGAAACACAGAGCTTAGAGACATCAAAAAGGACAGATTGAAACAGCAGCTGGACTGTTTCAAGTTCAAAGAAAGTGAACGACTAAAGTCATTGTTGCAAAGGTTTATGACCATTGTTAATGGAATCGAAACAACTGACTTACAGATTTCTAATTTTGAGCTGAATAAGAAACTGCTGTCCTCTTTGTCTGGCGTATGGTACACAGCTAGCAAGTTCATTAAAAAAGAAGTCTAATTTTTCCAATTTCAAGTTGGATGATGTCTTAGCATTTATAAAGGCTGCTGAGCATGAGATGATCGAAAACAACATGATAAGGGAAGAGAAGCCCAGCTTTCCAGTGACAAATGCTTTAGTGGCACCTATGGAAAATCTCATTCTCCTCAACAATAGCCGATAGTGGAAGAGCCTTCTGAATCATGCTCAATGTGTGGAGGAAGCCATGCAAGGTTTAATGTCCAAATGATTCAAGATGATACTGCTTCTACGGCCAGTGGACACCCTCCTTACATACAAAACAAGTCAAGTCATGGAACAGATTATCAAGCATTATTCTCCATGTTTACTAATTCCTACCATGCCTTTGTTGCAAATAATCTGATTAACACAAGTATAGTGCAAGAAGACCTTGAGCAGATAGATGTAGATGATCTTGAGGATATGGATATAAAGTGGCAAGCTACAATGTTGGCAGTCAGAAGCAAAAGGCTGTACAAAAGGACTGGGAGATCATTTTTCTCATGACCCAACGACCGGATTGGATTTGACAAGTCTAAAGCCATTTGTTACAATTGCCAACAGCCAAGACACTTTGCAAGGGAATGTAATCAACTAAAGCAATTTGGTAATCACGTGAATCAGAACCAGTTCTACTAGAACCAGCACCAGAATTACCAAGGGACTCAATAGATAAACCAACTAGTTAATCACAATCCCTATCAGATTCATAACAGACCACAGCAACAACAAACTCAGCTACAACAAAGAAACAATCAGCTTCAAATTCAGGGCAATAGAAACAGAGCAAATGCCAATGCTGTGAATCAGGCTAGAGATCAAGGAAATGTTGCAGTGACTATGGTACCACAAGATGGGGAGTTTGACCGGAGCAACCATGCAGCTGAGATAGAAAAAGCAAATGTTGCATTCATGGCTAAGGTGCAGGAGAAAGGAGAAACTTCAGGATCATAGGTACAATCTGAACCCTCTATTTATGATATTCTTTTAACAATTGATGAGCTTAACAAGGAGATTGTAAAGTGGAAATCTAAATGTGGAAGGAAGGAGGCCTTTCTAAATGTCTACGAGACAAGTGAAGCCACATATGAAAATCAGATTAAAAGTTTAGAGGAAGACTGTATGCAAGCCTACATGACTTAATCAAAGATGACTGTTGAAATAAAAGGTCTGAAAAGGATGTATATTGAAGAGAAGCTCAAGAATTATGAGTTGCTAATTCAAATGGAGTTTTAAAGAACCTTGTATCAACCGGCAACATAGTGGGATATGTTGAGAATATGACCCCTGAAGAGAAATACAATAAGGTACCACCACCTTTTTGTGATAAATATCCGATAAAGGTGGACAAAGAGAGCATAAATGAATATTTAAAGTAGTTTAAGAGTGTATCTGAGGATAAACAGGAGTTTGTAAAGATATATGAAAATGTGACTATGAGCAATGAAGGAGAGTTTGTTATAAAGGTGACTATTGAGTCAAATGAAAAGGAAGGAGAAAAGGTTGATGGAAAGAAGAAATGGAGTGATTATTCCAGTGAGGGAAGCACCTGTAGTTGTAGAAGTAACAGATCTTCAGATGACCAGAAGAGGAACAGGAAGACTTCAAAGAAGAAGAATATTGAACAAATACCAAGGTTACCAAACACAACCCCTAAACTGAAGAAGCATTATGAGAAAATGAGGAGAGAACACAAGGCATTTGACATATGTGAAAGGCCTTAGTCAAAGAACAAGAACATTAAATTAGAAAGCTACTCATATGATCAACATCCTCCCATTTATCCAGTGTTTTCCAACCATGAGCTTTTTGACATTGGAAATGTTGAATATGTTCCAATGGGAAGGTATGTAGCTGATCAAGAAACAAGCTCCTCAAGAACTCCAACTAAACTGAAGAAGATCAACTTTGTCAAAGAGAAGTACCCTCAAGTGCCTGATGTAAACAATCCAATCGAAATGGATTTCACCAATTCTCTATGTCCAAAGACCTCTTTAGGTTTTGACTTTCCAAAGCCCAGTGACAGAATCAAGGATAAGCAACTGCTTGAAGATGTGGGAAGCTTTACTAGAGTATGGTTCAAGAAGTGTGATGCCTATGGACATCACACTGATTCATGTTGGGTTGTGGAAGAAACATTTGAAGTACCTGATATTGTTTGTGGATTTGACATGAAAGGATACAAGGAAATGTATGAAAGGTATTTGAATGGAGAAAAGAATCCATCTGATGATGAGGATCATAGGTTGACATTGGAAAAGAGGTTGAAGTCTGTTCTGAAGATTAATGAAGAATCAAAAGCATCAGACAAGGCTGTCAAGGGAAACAGGTCAAGTGACAAAGGAAATTCAAAGATGAGACCTGGTGTTTCTGAATGGAGATGAAAATTTTCTCCTAAAACAAGGATGTGAGCCAAGGGGATATCATTGGAAGACTAAACAAGAAATAAACAACTTGAAAGACTGTGCGATTGACAAAATAGAAGAAAGCATCAAGTTACCAGTTGAATCTGAATCTGATTCAAATGAATCATGTAAATAATTATGAAAGAAAGTTTGAAGGACCAGTTGCCTTTGGGAGTGATGAGAATGGAGGAAAAATTGTTGGAAGAGGCACTCTTACAAATGGCAAACTATTTTTGAGAATGTGCTGCATGTTGAAGGACTACAATATAATTTACTCAGCATTTCTCAACTATGTGATAAAGGATACAAGGTTGCCTTCAATGATGAACATTTCTTAATCATGAAGCCTGAATTTGTCATTCCACCAGAAATGATAATGATGATGGCTCCAAGAAATGGGAACCTGTATGAGCTGAGAATGAAAAATGCAATCTCTAGAGGTGGCTCATGCTTTGTTTCTAAAGCCACTAATAATAAAACAAAACTATGGCATAGGAAGGTGTGCCATGTCAATCTCAAAACATGAATAAACTGGTGAAGGGTGAGCATGTTGTGGGACTTCCTACTAGAGAGTTCAAATTAGAAGAAAAATTCTCCTCATATCTAAAAGAAAAACAACATAAATCCTCACATAAGAGCAAATTGATAAATTCAATTTATGAGGTGTTGGAATTACTTCACATGGATCTGTTTGGTCTTGTAAGTGTTCCAAGCATTGGGAAGAAGAGATTCTTTCTGGTGATAACTGATGATTTTTCCAGTTTTACATGGGTCTTCTTTATGGGAAGTATGAGGAGACTCCAGAATTAATCAAGGCTTATGTACTGAAAATGGAAAATCAACTTGAGAAGAAGGTGAAAGTAATTAGAAGTGACAATTGATCAGAATTCAAGAATGGAATGATGGAAGAATTCTGCACTTCTAAAGGAATCTTTCAACAATATAGTGCTCCTAGAACCACTGAGCAGAATGGTGTTGTAGAAAGAAGAAACAGAACACTAATTAAAGCTGCAAGAACCATAATAGCTGATGCAAACTTACCTGTGACATTCTGGGTAGAGCTATCAACACTGCATGCTATGTACAGAAGAAGGTTCTTTTGAACAAAACTCACAACAAGACTCCATATGAGATAATCTTTAACAGAAAGCCTTATGTAAAGTTCTTGAAGCCATTTGGATGTAAATGCTCACTACTGAACACAAAGGACTATCTTAACAAATTCCAATCAAACTCTTTAGATTGTTTCTTTGTGGGCTATTCATCTCAATCAAAAGCTTACAGAGTTTATGTCAAGGAGCAGATGGTGGTCATTGAGTCCTCAGATATAATCTTCAATGAAAATCATTTTAATAATGTAGAAGGACCCAAGTGGCTGTGTGATCTGGAAAAGATGATTAAATCATTCCATATCTAAAATGAAGACATGGATTACAACATGTTCAGAACAAGTATTGAAGAGAAAGGGAAACAAAAGCAAATTGATCCGGACAAGCTGTGGTCATGTGTTGCATCAGGAGAGAAAGGATTTCAGACTTATATTTATAAAACTACATATGAAAATTATATTTATAAAACTATTCAGAATTAAAGGGGCTCTAAGGGAACTACAAGGGTAGGACATACAAATAAGTCCTAAACACCTTGAATGTACGACATGTAAGTCCGGATGTCATGTAAGTCCAACGTTCAACCTTAAAGTCTGTTTTTGAATAAACTGCTCAAATATACAAAAATATTTTGACCAATGCATCAAGGGGTTGAAGTCAATTTGGGGTGACTTGGAGAAAGTTAAATAAGCCTTGAGAAGAGATTAGGGACAAACTAGATCTAAAGTGTTGACCATACAAATTTTGGCACTTTGATGTGTTGTAAAACATACTTCTTTTCCGCACCTTTTATCCAAGTTGTTATATTATATTTAATGTATTTTGACTTGTATTATATTTGTAACATCTCGGATTTTTCGTATTTGTATTCGTTTAAGTTTAAACCGATTCGGGAACGTAATTTGGATCTTTCGAACTATTTAAAACTCGTATTTATTGGTATTTAACTTGGTTTATCTTATTTTATAATTTCATAACTTTCATTTATGCCAAATAGTTCTTAAAAACCCTTAAAATCAGTTAAAACGGCTAAAAATCGCATTTATATAAGTACATGGACTATTTTTGACCCAAATCTCGAAACTTATGCCACAGATAAATTATATAATATTATAACATGTCCATTTTCTTACCTTAAATATTAAAAATGATTTTTTATTATTAATTGGTTCGATTTTGTTATTAATTGATCATTTTGTTTCCTAATTCGTTTTTAGCATGCAAATTACTTATTTTAGGCATAAATCGGGTGAATTAAGCTCCAAGAAAACTAATACAACTAAAATACATGTCCATATACATAACCCCTTGATCAAGAACGAAATTTACAGCTTATAATATTTCTGATTTAATCATTAAAGGCCCATTCGGTTCTTAAACGAGTAAGTTATCATATTTAGATCGATTTAGTGTATCCTATATAAACATATCAATATTTCTCTACCATAAATCATCCCTAAACCCTAAAACACTACTCTTAGCCGTTACCCTCCTCTGACCCTCCTCAAACTCTTCGGTTTTTGCTTATTGGTTGACGATACGTTCATAATCGGTTGACTTTGCATACGTATGGAGCTTTGACTCATCGTTTCTGTTGATTCTTTCACTTTCCGGGTAAGTTGTAAACATAGAAATCATTCATATATATTCCCTAGTCAATAGCCTTCAATCAATTTTGGTGGTTGAAGGGTGTTGACTGGTCAAATCATTTAAAACTCGTTAAACGACAAAATAGTCAACTAGTTTGACTTAATGTTTTCTCATACTTCTATTCTCGTAACGAAATTTTAAGGCTACTGACCAAAACCCGACTTCCGACTCGCTGTTCGGATTCTGGTAAGTACCAGCTCGCTTAAACATTTAATTCAAACATAACTAGAGTTCTACTCATCCGTTTGGATTGATTCCAGCGGAATTAAGTTCGTTTTTAATTATAGTTTCATATCACAAAGTTTCCGGTTCTGATTAGTTAATGGTAATAAGATGCGAGCAAGGGGACAATGTATGTCTAATAGCATGATTTGATCAAGTCAGTAATGATTTAGTACATAAGTACTTATGCGATTAAGTTTAATGACTTATTAAGCAACTAAACTGCGGGTTCGCTTTTTAAAGCAATTTTATTCGTCAAAACGAATATCCAGATGATAAACCGCATAAAGACCTGATGGATCCAGGAACCTTAAAGCATCCCATCAATAAAAGATTTAAGGCCATGAGACCATTCATCATTGAAGCATTAACCACTTACTAGCAGCTAATTTTTCAAAATTAATACAAAATCATTCTGATTAAAAAGGCTTGAGTATGACCAGCTATTACATTTCTCCAATCATCATCAAGACTTTTGCTAAAAATTAATACCCCTTAAATTTGTGATATTTTTAGATTTATATCACATACTATTCCATACTTGTTTGTTTTAAAAGCCTACCAATGCACTAATATAGTTAAGCACACAGCCTTTTATGTCTACATTTTACAGGATTTGGGACCAGATAATCAATGTACTATCATCTTCCCTTTTTGCTTCTAAAACTCATTTTCAGAGGAGCAACATTTTTTTATTGTTTTTTTTCATTTTAAGCTTTATAAAGTTTTTGCTTTTTTGAATTTTTCAATGCTTTTAGTTTTTCAAAACTTTTCTTCCCCTAAAATCAAAAACCATATGAAAAATATTTACAAAAACAAATTTGACTCTGATGTTCAGGTTCACAAAATATCTGACTCATCTAGTATCACGGTAACACTCTTATCCCCACCGCCCAAAAGTCATATACCGTTAAGCTTTAATAGGTACCAAAAACGTGATTTGTCAAAAGCTTTAGTAAAAACATCTGCTTTTTGCTCTTCGGTGTGAAATTTATCTACGGTGATAAACTTCTTTTCGTAGCAATCACAAATGAAGTGATACCGTATTTCTATGTGTTTAGTTTTAGAGTGATTTACCGGATTCTTAGTGATAAATAGGGCTGCAGAATAATCTACAAAAATAGGGTTGTTGGGACCAAGATCGTTGATCCTTGAAGATCAATTATCCTCAGCTCTTGCAAACTTCTGCTGCCAAGACTAAGGATCCTATATGGTTCAAGGATCCTCAACAGTTGACTTCGAGAGTCTTTTTATCTTTTTTGCAGGTATTTGAACGTGTCTACCGGCTATACTATTTTCACGGAACAGACTTTTACTTTGTCTTTCCAACTTGCCTACAACGAGGCAACGGCTATGAAGGATTAGTGGACGAACATGGGCTAGATTATAGGAAGTTAGTTTATACCCGTTGTAATTTCTTCATATATATTCACGATGAACTTTGGCTAGCATTCCAAGCAGCGTTAGAAAGGTGAAGATGGATAGCATTCCAAGCTCTTGGTATAGGAATACCTTCCATAGTGATTAACTTGTAGGCCCCTTTTCCTGCTTCTGAATCAATCAAGTAAGGACCTTCCCACTTTGGAGCTAGCTTTCCATCTGTTGGGTTAGTGGTATTCTGAAATGCCTTTCTTAACACCATATCTACTACTTGGAATCTTCGAATTCTGATATTCTTGTTGTAGGACTTGGCTATTCTTTGTTGGTATGCTGCCATCCTGATTTTAGCGAGATCTCTGTGTTCGTAAATAGTATCCAAGTCTTTAGTAAGGCTTTGGTTGTTGGACTTAGTATCTTGGATGCTGGTTCTTGCTATAGGGATCATCATCTCCGCCAGGATAACAGCTTCGGCCCCAAACATCAAAGAGAAAGGTGTTTGTCCTGTTGCATTTTTTGAAGTGGTCCTATCAGCCCAATGAACAAATGGTAGTTCTTTAGCCCATTTTCCCTTCTTGGATCCCAATTTCTTCTTCAAATTGTTGATGATGATCTTGTTGCTAGACTCTGCTTGACCATTAGCTTGAGGATGTATTGGAGTTGAAGTCACCATCTTGATTCCCCAACTTTCACAAAAGTTGGTTGTCCTATTACCGATGAACTGTGATCCATTGTCACAAACAATCTCCGTTGGGATACAAAATCTTATCAGGATATTGCGTTTGATGAATGAGATCACATCCTTTTCTTTAACTTGGACGAATGCCTCGGCTTAGATCCACTTGGAGAAGTAATCTGTCATGCCTAGCATAAAGACCTTTCCACCAGGTGTCTTGGGCAGCTTTCCCACAATATCCATTCCCCATTTCATAAATGGCCACGGGGATATGATAGGATATAATGGTTCAGCTGGTTGATGCAAGATGTTGCTGTGTCTTTGGCAAGCATCACACTTCTAGGAAAAATTCATTGCATCTTTCTTCATTGTTGGCCAGAAGTAACCTGTCCTTAGTATCTTGGATACTAAGGCTCTGCCCCTAGTGTGGTTTCCACAATCACCTTCATGTATGTCCTTGAGAGCTTCTTGTGTTTCATGATGTTCCAAGCATCTCAAGTATGACCTACAAGTGATTTTCTATACAAAATATCATTTAGGATAATATACTGGGTTACCTTCATTCGGAAAGCTCTGGGGTTTTGTCCTTCTAGGATCTCATTATCATGAAGATACCGTATTATGGGACGGGTCCAGGATACTGAATCGTCTTCAAGTTTTGCAGTCTCTATGACCTCGTGGTTCTCCTTTGTTGCTAGAGTCAAGATATGCACGATGGGTATCTTTAGAGCTGAAGCTAAATTTGCCAAAGCATCTGCTTTAGTGTTTTCTTCTCTTGGTACCTGTACTATATCAAATGTTTCGAAATACATAGCTAATTGCTTAACTATTTCTAAATATTTTGCTAAGTTTTCCGCATTTAATGCATAAGAGCCATTAAAATGGTTAGCTAATAAAAAAGAATCTACATAAACTTGAAGATACCTAACCTTCATATCCTTAGCTAATTGTAAACCAGCTATTAAGGCTTCATATTCAGCCTCATTATTGGTAGTCTGAAATTCACAAGATATAGATAGAGATATTATGTCCCCCTGTGGCGATTTTAGCAGGATACCTAGACCTGTTCCTCTTATGTTGGAGGCACCATCGGTATACAAGGTACCGCTCTCCGTGATGTCCAATTGTTGAACTTCTTTTCCTACTTCTTCAAGTATATCCTTAAAATCAGCCACAAAGTCGGCAAGTATCTGAGATTTGATGGCTGTCATTGGTTCATACAAAATATCATATGCACTAAGTTTCATAGCCCACTTTGCAATCCTACCTGACATTTCTAGTTTTCTCAAAACAACTTTAATAGGATAGTTAGGTTTTACATGAATAGCATGAGTTTCAAAGTAATGTCTTAATTTAGTAGAAGCCATTATAAGTGCTAAAATTAATTTTTCAAGATAAGAATAAATGGATTTAGCATCTAGTAGACTTTTACTTACGTAATATATCGGATGTTGTTGACCTTAATGATCCTTGACTAAGACAACACTTTTTGCACTTCTAGAAACAGCTAAGTACAAGGATAATGGTTCACCATCAACTGGCTTCATCAGGAGTGGTGCTGAGGATAAGTATTCCTTCAAGGATACCATTTCCCTTTCTTGCTTCTCTCCCCATTCAAATTTTTGATTCTTCCTCAGGATATCATAGAAGTCCTTACACTTCTCTGAAGATCTTAAAGATAAATTTGTTGAGAGCTGCTATTCTACCTGTCAACCTTTGGACATCTTTGACATTTCTTGGAGATTTGATATCCAAGATAGCCTTGATCTGCTCAGGGCTTGCTACTATTCCTCTCTTGGTGACCATGTATCCAAGGAACTATCCTACTTTAACGCCAAAATGACACTTGGGTGGGTTCAGCTTCATGTTATATTCATCCAGGATGTCAAATGCTGTTTCCAAATCTTTGAGATGATCTTCAGCCCTCCTTGACTTTACCATCATGTCGTCTATGTAGACTTCCATGGAGTCCCCCAGTTGATCTTTGAACATCATGTTGACCAGCCTCTGGTATGTTGCACCTGCATTCTTTAGTCCAAAAGGCATTGCAATATAACAGTATATACCTGTGGGAGTCATGAAGGCTGTGTCTTCTTGATCTGAAGGCCCCATTTGAATTTGTTGAAATCCTGATGATGCATCCATGAAGGTTAGTAGTTCAGGGCCAGCAGTTGCATCCACATTGAGTCAATGTGTGGGAGTGGGAATGGGTCTTTTGGACAGGCCTTATTCAGGTCTGTGGTGTCCACATACAGTCTCCACTTTCCATTCTTCTTTTGGACTACAACTAGATTGGCCAACCATCTAGGATATTGGATCTCTCTTATCATCTTGGTTTTGAGCAGCTTTTGCACTTCTTGTATGATAGTGTTTCTCTCAGGAGCAAACTTCCTTCACTTTTGATGTACCGGCCTGAAAGATTTATCTATACCAAGTTTATGAGTAATTATGGATTTAGAGATATCTGTCATATCTTCATGTTTCCAGGCGAAGGTAGAAGCTATTTTCTTTAAGAAGAATGCCAATCCTTGTTTGATATCCTCAAATATACCCGATCCTATCAAAACTTTGATCTCGGTATCCTGAGGATCCAAGGATACTTCCTTCACATCCTGGTCCCTGGCTTACAGAACCTCCCCTGGTTGTTTCTGTAATTGCTATGCTTGAGTAGGCTTTGTAGTCAACTTCATTGATGAAGCATAACATTCCTTGGCATCTTGCTGATCACTTTCAATCTTGATGACTCCCCAAGGACTTGGTAGTTTCACGCATTGATGATAAGTTGAGGGTACTGCCTTCATGTTGTGGATCTAGGGTCTGCCTAATATCACATTACAATAAGATAATGAGTCAATAACACAAAATTTTTGTAGAGAGTTAGTTCCCTCAATATATATTGGAAGTGTGATTTCTCCCAAAGTATCATTGGTCTTGCCATGGAACCCTACGAGGACTGAGGATTTCGAGATAATCTCCGTTTCCGGGATATCCATCTTCTTCAAATCATCCATTTGGATAATGTTCACAGAGCTTCCTCCATCAACGAGTATCCTGCGCACAAAACAGTTAGCTATACATAAAGTGATTACCAAACCATCATGGTTGGGATCCAGAAGATCACATCGATCCTCCTCATCGAAGGATATGATTCTTTGAGTTGTCAGCGTGGAAGTGCAGGGAGGTCTTTCTCCATTGACAATGTTCATTTCTTTGGAACGCTTCTTAGATGTTGAATATGAGGTTCCACAGATGTTGGATCCTTTTGAGATAAAGGATACAACCTTAGCCCCGGGTGGAGGAGAAGGTGCCCTTTCAGCTATTTTGACAGGATCCTAAATTTTGTTCTTGTTTGTTCCGAACAGTTCCTTTAGGTATCCTTTGCTTAGAAAGTAACCTATTTCTTTTCGAATTGCTATGCAATCTTCAGTGCGATGTCCAAAGTCTTCATGGAATGCACACCATTTGGACTTGTCTTTGCTGGATCCGGGCTTTTCATTTTTCTTGGGCCACCTAGCCTTGTCACCTAAATCCTGCATGGCACATGTCACACCACCAATATCAGTGTTAAAACAATATTCAGAGATTTAGGATAGTCTTCATCATCTTCGTCTTCTTCCACGGCGTTTATCCTGGAATTATCCTGTTTGGAATAAGGCTTTGGCCTAGAGAATTTTTCTGGAGAGTCTGACTTCCTATTGGTAGACTCATACTTCGAGATAACCAGGTTTCCATTAGACTTCTTGTCATCTTCTAGCCTAGTGTATCTTAATGCCCTGTTTCTGACTTCATCAAGATTCCTGCATGGAGTCATGACAAGATTATCATAGAAAGGAAAATCCTTCCTTAATCCCATCTTGAAGGCTTCAACAGCAGCTGCCATGTCAAGGTTGGGAATTTCCAAAGCTTCCCTGCTAAATCTAGTTATTTAATCCCTTAAGGATTCATTATTAAGCTGAACAATTCTATATAAGTCACCTGTCATTTTCTCAAAAGATCTACTTCAAGAAAATTAATTATTGAATAAGTTAATCAAATGAGCAAATGAAGTAATAGTGTCGGAAGGAATACTCAATAACCATTTGAGGACTGGTACTATCAATGTTGAACCGAATCCCTTACATAGGCAAGCTTCGTTGATGTCAATGGGGATGGGGTTGATCTCCATCCTTTATCCTCAGGATCCGTAGTGCCGTCGTACAGCTTCATGCTGGGAGTTTGGAACTTCTTGGGGATTTCTACGTCGCACATAAGTCAAGTAAACCTGGATAACCTGTGGCTTCCTGCAGGAACTTTAGCTATGGGACGTATTACCCCTGGGATATTGGAAATCATGTCTTTCATTTTCTACAATTCCCTTGCTATCCCAGGAGATATCCCCTTACCCTGCACAGATCCACGATTAGTGTATAAATTTGCATTAAATGAATTGTTACCGAGATCGTGGCTAGGCCTCTGATATACTGAGCCTTGACGACAAGTATTTTCATTGAGGGTATCCTCAGGATAAGGTGACTCCTGTATTGGGATATCGTCCCCGACATGCACTTCAGAGGACACCATGAGAGATCCTGATGAGAATATACCAGCTGGCATGGTTTGACAAAGCTACATGTTGTTGGAGTCTGGCCTCGTAGACTTGGGTAATTCCGAGGATACCAGAGGGTAAATTCCCCAGTATCCTGATTGCAGCTGAGATGGAGTCCTTGTTGATTGTGTCCCCAAGGATTCGGGATTCTGAAGGATAGATGATCCTGGAAAACCAAAATCAAGAGCCCTGGGCATGATTGGAGTAGCCTTCTGTCCTGGTTTTTTCTTGATCCCTTCAATCTCCTTAAATATCCTTGAGTTGGTCTTCTCTTGCTGCTCCATGAAAGTTTTGACCTGTTTCATCAAAGCAAAAATATCACTGTTAGAAATACACTGGTCTACCCGTGTAGAGGATCCTGCGTATGGTGGAAGTTCTCTTGTGGGTTAAGTGTTCTTCTTTGGCACTGGTGGAAGTCCTGGATTGACATTTGAAGCAGCGGTGACCACCGGATCAAAGATAGAACTAGTTTTTGGTTGTGAGGCCATAATGAAGGGAATGAAGGTGATTGAAAATGAAATAAATGGATTTCAAGGATTATAGCATAGTTACCCCATGGTGGGCGCCAAATTGTTTTGGTCAAAAATTAACAAGAGTGATTTTACAACCAAATTAGTAAAATGGGACTAGGTGCTTGCTTGAAATGAATGTGAAAATGGCTAGAACACAGAGATTTGTTGCGAGGAAAAAACCCGTTATCCTGAGGATAACAAGAAAAAAAACCTCGGGTGGTGAAAACTATCACCACCAGTTTATTAATAACGAAAATCTGCTACAAGTGTGGAGCTAAAACTCGATCGTGATTATAGAGAATACGAATACTAGTAAGTCTCATGTGTCATGAGTGTGTGTTATGATCCGAGTTATTGCTCTATTTATAACAAGAAGAGAATAACAATATTGCCTATAATTTGGGAAACAAGAGACCGGATCCAAGTAGCCGTTAATTCCCTCATTTAAGCACGTTTTCCTTTTCGGCCACATTCTATTAATAGCAAGTTCGAATCTTCGGGAAATCTTGATATGTCCTTGGATTTGGTAAACAAAGAAAGATGACAAACAATTTGTTTAGTTATACAATATATTTAGGATACCTGTTACCTCGGAGGATACCATGTCTTGAAGTTATCCTGAACATATTGCTTTCCGAGGATACCGAAAATCCGAGCCCTAACACCAGGATCCTAAACCGGTCCCTGAAAAAGCTGCTCCACCTCCTCCAGATGCCCAAGTTATCAACGTAATCTTCCAAGGCTTTGACATCTGTGGAACTTCTTATTCTGTGGCGAAGAAGCACACTAAAGAATGTTAATTGGAGATTGGTGAAAGACCAATCAGGACTTTCACAACAATTGAGCAAAAAGTTATTTCTTTTGATGAAGACGGTCGAGTCAATATAAATTGGAGGATGGTTTAGTCATTACCTTATTTATTTCTAACTATTACGTTCGTAGGATCCTTATTGACAGCAGAAGTTCTGTCAATATCATCCAGCTGGAAGTGTTCAAAAAGATGAATATTCCAGAATCTGAAATCATCCCAAGATACTCAGTCCTCGTAGGATTCAGTGGAGAAACAAAGAACACACTGGGGAAATTCCTTGGCATCTTGCTAATCGCTTTCAATCTTGATGACTCCCCATTGACTTGGGAGTTTCACACATTGATGATAAGTTGAGGGTACTACCTTCATGCTATGGATCTAGGGCCTGCCTAATATCACATTACAACAAGATAATGAGTCAATAACACAAAATTTTTGTGTTTCCCTCAATATATATTGGAAGTTTGATTTCTCCTAAAGTATTCTTAGTCTTGCCACGGAACCCTACGAGGACTGAGGATTTCGAGATAATCTCCATTTCTAGGATATCCATCTTCTTCAAAGCATCCATTCGGATAATGTTCACAAACTTCCTCCATAATGAGTATCCTGCGCACAAAACAGTTAGCTATACATAAAGTGATTACCAAACCTTCATGGTTGGGATTCACAAGATCACATCGGTTTTCCTCATCGAAGGATATGATTCTTTGAGTTGTCAGCGTTGAAGTGAGGAGAGGTCTTTCTCCGTTATCCATGTTCATTTCTTTGGGACGCTTCTTAGCTGCTGAATATGAGGTTCCACAGATGTCGGATCCTCTTGAGATAAAGGATACAACCTTAGCCCCGGGTGGAGGAGAAGGTGCCCTTTCAGGTATCTTGACAAGATCCTGACTTTTGTTCTTGTTTCTTCCAAACAGTTCCTTTAGGTATCCTTTGCTGAGAAGGTATCCTATTTCTTTCCGAATTTCTATGAAATCTTTAGTGCGATGTCCAAAGTCTTCATGGAATGAACACCATTTGAACTTGTCTTTGCTGGATCCGAGCTTTTCATTTTTCTTAGGCCTTCTAGCCTTGTCACCTAAATCCTTCTTGGCACCTATCACACCACCAATATCAATGTTAAAACAATATTAAGAGATTTAGGATAGTCTATGTAACATTTGAGCCAAAACAAGGTACACCTCAGTACGTATTTACCGATTAAGCAAATAAACGCCTTTTGCGTACCAAACGAAGGATTAACCGAACGGGTCGGGTTATGACCCAGATATCTCGGGGGGGCCATCTATAAGTGATATACGACCTATACAAGCTAAAATATTAGAAATATGCTCTTAGTTTGATAGCAAACAAGTTAAACGAAAACATGCTCGTTTAACTACCCGCTATAGATTTAAACGCGAAAGATAGTTACAAACCAAGCATTGTATCATCCGTTAAGCCGAAAAAGACTTACCAAACACTTACTTGAAATGTTTTAAGCGATCCGTGAAAATATTTTTGATTTTTACAAACATATAGTATGTTTTTATAATTTTACACAAAACTAGCCGAAAAACACTCGTTTTCGCGCTGTTTAACGCACCCGATAAGTTTTCCGCGCCAAAAACCAAACCCGAACTAAATTTGGATCGGGCTTTTCGTATTTGGGTTTGAGAAATCAGAAACTTGGGCCAAAATGGGCCCAAGGTGGGCCCATGTGGATCCCGATCGCAATAGCAGCCCCCACCCCCCGTTGGTTCTTTCACATATAAACTAGATCCAAAACCTTTTCAACATCATTTTCTTGAAAATTCTAGACACAAGTTCTACTCCAGCCAGAAAACCTTCAAACCCTAAGGTAAGGTGCTTAAATAAGTAGCTTTTGTACTTGTTTAATACCATAAAAACATGTCTTGGTTACTAAAAATCATTCCTAACAGTGTAAAAATCCTAAAAATGGTTCATAAACATGTTTTGATCATAAACACGGTAAGGAACCTGTTTTGATAGGTTTTTTGGCCATAAACACGGATTAAAGGGTTGAAACGGCGTTTTTACGGTTCAAAAGTTCGTTTTTGTGCACTAGCCGAAACCCTAAGTTACGGGCTGTTATGTTGATGAAAAATTGCTTGGTTTGTCATATAGGAGTTGTACCTAGCTTGCTTAGAAGCACAAGAACCTGAAAACTTGATTAAAAAGTCGGAAACGAGCCAAAGTCCGCTAAGGTAATGCCGAAACACTCGCTTACGGGCTATTTAGGTTAAGGTTGTGATGTGCATATTTTTAGGACTTGAAATTTTGTAGGGACATCAGAAACCATGTCAATGAGTCCCTGTTCAAATTTGGTAATTTTCGACCATCCGAGAATATTTGGCGAATTTATTACCGAATTAGGACGTTTATTTGGGAAAAAAAGCTAAAACACTTCAAAATTATGAAATTTTTCTGGGAACTCAGATTTGATGTATTTTGATCACATATGAATTTTGGAATCATTTGGAGAAGTTTAAAGGTGTTGTGTTTATTTGCGTTCGTGTGAATTTTTACAGCCGAATTTAGACCGAAAAGAATATTGCATGAGCTTTTTACATTCTGGAATTGATACAGATTGTTTTGGGACATGATTTGAGTATTCAGGAATTTTTGGTGAATTTTTGGAAATTGTTTGGGGTAAACGGATGATTTTCAGGCGAATAGCTGATAAAATGAATTTTTATAAATTAATAAATCAGGAAATAAATTCCAGAAATATTTTTATAAAAATCTACATATTTTAATTGATAAGTGGTTAAATTTTCATAATTTAATGATTAACGGTTAATTAATTATGCTAATCTGAATATTAAACAAATTCAGTTTTTATAAAAACCGGCAAGTTTGCGACTAGCGAATCTGCGGGAATATCAAAACACCAAGAGTGATCAAAAATCATATTTTTGAACTAATTACGTAAAAAAGAACTTTTCTATGAGAAACCTGGACAATCCGGGTGGATTGTGCGCGTTTCTTCTCAAATCAAACTGAATAAACGGAAACGGGCCCCGTGGCTAATCCGGGACCCTAATAGGTGATCCTTCTTTATAACTTAATCATTTTATTAACCAATACATTTACTCAAGCTTATTTTCCCATAACTATTTTCTGAACGCGTAAACGAGCAACTTGGCCCAGCTAGGAAAACGGGAATCTGAGCCAAGTTCGATTTTGAGTATTAGACATTGAACAACATCACAACCTAAGCCTATTGCCACTTTATGGGCGTTCTAGCTACACCCAGATTAGTTATACAGCCCAAATTAGTATTGAGATTATACTAATATTAAAATATTAATATTATTATAATATTGATTATAGGAACTACTGATAGCGGACCGAACAAACCACGAGCTGATACAGTACTGAATATCTACTAAACCGTGAGTTTCATGACCCCACTTTTAAACTGTTTTACGAACTTTTGGGATGAAAAGCATGTTTGCTTATATCTATATACTTATCTGAAATATGTGATGATGTGAATTATCTAAGTGCTAACACACAAAAGTCCCCACGATCACAGTGATTAACTTCGAGCCGGTGGGTTGTAAATAGTACTATTGGTTTGACAAACCCAGGCGGGGCCAACACGGTTGCTGAGACATTATCCCGTTTGCACATGTCCATATTTTATTTTTACGAACCAGCTATGTAGTGTTAGACATAGCTACCGGGGCATGTTGTGGGCGGAAAGGGGCCACAGTGGTTGATTGAGCGTGGGAAATGGAGGCACGCAGCACGAACAGTCCAGGCTTCACTGTAGCTTAGCATAATTACATCACATGCATCATTTACATATATACATACTTAATTCATGATTACAAGTGTTTACTTGTGAATACTCATTACCGTTTTCTTGAAACTCGTGAAACTCACCAACTCTAGTAGTTGACCCGTTTTAAACTGCTTTTCAGGTGTACCTAAATCAGAATGATTGGCTGATCTGTCACTGGCCTGAAGTGTGTGGTTGATGCTATGTGAATAGAAGCAAAAGCGTTAGTAGTAAGAACGTTTAGTTAACGAACTAGTTTTGTTTGTACCACCTAGATTGTAAAACAATAATAGAACGAAGAAATGTAATATAATGTAAATTAGTTTGTAATGTTTCTTTATAAACAATGTGTTGATACCAGAGGTGTCTGTTACATTCCCGTTTTACGCTTCCGCATTGTGCTCGCCGGGGTGTCACAGTCTTCATCATCTTCGTCTTCTTCCACGGCATTTATCTTGGAATTATCCTGTTTGGAATAAGGCTTTGACCTAGAGAATTTTTGTGGAGAGTCTGACTTCCTATTGGTAGATTCATACTTCGGGATAACCAGGTTTCCATGAGCCTTCTTATCATCCTCTAGCCTAATGTATCTTAATGCCCTGTTTCTGACTTCATCAAGATTCCTGCATGGAGTCATGACAAGATCATCATAGAAAGGAGAATCCTTCCTTAATCCCATCTTGAAGGCTTCAACAGCAGCTGCCATGTCAAGGTTGGGAATTTCCAAAGCTTCCCATCTTGAAGGAATAAATCAAGCAATAGCGTGAGAGTTAAAGAAACTCAAGGACATGATATCTAGTGTACTAGGAGTTATCAAACCCATCCCGGAGATACCAGCAGGGAGTCATAGCATATCCATATTCGCTCCTCCAATCTGTGATACTGAAATACCAAAGAGCTTCACGCCCCTAACATGAAATTATATGATGGGTCCACTAATCCTGAGGAGCATGTAGCCTTGTACCAAGAAAGGATGGAAATAAATCCTATTCCATAAAAGCAGAAAGAAGCTTGCTTATGCATAGGCTTTGGATCAACAATCACAGGATCTGCCCTCAAATGGTTGCTAAGTCTTTCTTCCTATTCGATTACTTCTTTTTCTCGTTTGATTAATCTGTTTAATAGTCAATTTTCATTTAGTATAGGATTGTCCAACCTCATGGCTAACCCTTTAGACAGTTCCTTACTAGGTTTGGGAGAGAGGCCTTGGAGATTCCAAACCTGGATGTCCCGATAGCTGTTGAGGCATTCAAAATGGGATTACAAAAGGACTCTCCATTTTATCAAAATCTTGTTATGACCCCTTGCAGGAACTGATGTGCTGAAAGCGGTCTATAAAAAAACCTAACCTGACCTAGACACTCTAGTTTTAAATTTATAAATCTAAACTATCCTAATACTAGACCACTAGATAGGCAAGTGTACCTATCAACTGTAGTAAAGCCTAATGAAGTCCGAATATCGAACCCAAAAGACACTAGTGACACCTAAACTAGACCCTGACTAAAAACTTAAATAAATATATTTAATTGATTTTTGTGTTTTTTTATTTATTAACTATGAACTAAAGAATACTTAAACTAAAACTGACACCGACACTAATTATTTTTGGATTTTTATTTATTTTATTTTAAAACTAATAATTAATTAAACTAAATTAAACTAAAAACTGTAAGACTTAGACGAAAGCAATAATGAGAAAGGCGTTACATAGGCTTGAAATCCTATTTGTGAATCTTGGATGCTTATCGGCTATGGAAACTGTGATGGAACCGGGATCTAAAGATACGACGCCCTAGACATCCTAGTGGATCCCTGATCATTCTCTGGGTGTCACCTAAAAGGTATACCTAAGGGGCGTATGACGCAAACCGGTTGGTTGGATTACCTCTCAGTCTCTCCAACAATATTAAAGTACTCTAATGACTAGATCACATCTCAGTCTCACTAATCACAATACATCTGGGAGTGTAAGGGACCTAAGGATGTTTGACAGCTCAAATAAACAATTCATTTGCTAAAACTTTGACGTCAACGTCACTTCTTTTTAATCCCTAGCCACATGAATTTTTGCTTTCATTTGTTTTGTCACCTACATACACCAAACATAAATAAATAAAGTTCTTTTCATTCTTTTCTTTTTATTTATTGTTATTGTTATAAATATTCACTCGTTGGTCTCACATATAATAAACTATGTCATTTTGGCTCATCGTCACTTGAATCCTTTAAACTTCAGATATGAAACAAATATAATAATATTCAATAAAAATTGGCTCAACGGTACTTAAAAGTGTAGGGAATATATATAATATTTGTATATAATTTAACCCGTATCAGGAACCTAGATGAAATTCAGAATAGAGCTCTAAGGTTTATTAGATTAAAGGAAGATCAAAGGATACAAGATCAAAGGTGTCACCTAAAAGGAATACCTAAGGGGCGTATGTTGCAAATCGGTTGGTTGGATTACCTCTCAGTCTCTCCAACAATATTAAAGCACTCTAATGACTAGATCACCTCTCAGTCTCACTAATCACAATACATCTGGGAGTGTAAGGGACGTAAGGAGTAACCTAAAGGTGCTCAAAAAGATTTAGGATAGCAAAAATCAAAAGACAAGTAAGGGGGAAATCCACTCTCGTGTAATCTATACCCAAACCGTCTAATGAATAAGACAACCCTAACTATCTATTACCTCTCAGTCTCAAGATAGGTACAACACTTAAAATCTCTAAACCCTCAAACAATAGTTCCTATGGATTATATCGACTATAAACCATAAACTAGTTACGAACACACAGTAGGTAACCAAATATGCGTCTACACAATGAAAGACTTTCACAAAGACACATATAGAACAATTGAATAAAAGTAAATTAATATTAAACATGCATATTCATCTTAAAAGCATCAAAAAGTCTATTACAATAATATTAGTCCAACACCAATAACCCAATACCGACAAGCAAACCAAAACTTAATAAATATTCATTCAAAGCCTAGACAACTAAAAAGAGTTTAGCCAATAATCATGACCGGCGGCTGCCTTCGCATTGTCTCTTCTGCTGGTGCTCTCTCTGTTCAAGGCTGTCTACCCAAAAGAATATATGTATCCAAATATGAGTGGCTGCTCTTTTCTTTTTCTCAACCAGTAGAGGGATCTCATTTCCACGTGAACTCCCACTCACAAATCCCTGATCAAAAGTGGCGGCTCCTCCCTGGAATACTCCCCAGAAAAAAAATAATATATGTCGTAGGGCCGGCTCTTTTGTTTTCTTCCTTCCTTCTTAAACTTGTTGTTGACCGACTCTTTTCTTCAATTAGCGAGCCCATGATGTCCAAGTCCACTGGGTTGTTTGACAGCTCAAATAAACAATTCGTTTGCTAAAACTTAGACGTCAACGTCACTTCTTTTTAATCCCTAGCCACATGAATTTTTGCTTTCATTTGTTTTGTCACCTACATACACCAAACATAAATAAATAAAGTTCTTTTCGTTCTTTTCTTTTTATTTATTGTTATTATTATAAATATTCACTCGTTGGTCTCACATATAATAAATTATGTCATTTTGGCTCATCGTTACTTGAATCCTTAAAACTTCATATATGAACCAAATATAATAATATTCAATAAAAATTGGCTCAACGGTACTTAAAAGTGTAGGGAATATATTAATATTTGTATATAATTTAACCCGTATCAAATATCCCCACACTTAAACCTTTTTCGTCATTGAAAAAACTATTTGCAATGGAATCATAATCAGAACACTGGCTTTCAAAATAATTAGGTTATCTTTTAAGCATAGATAAACATAAAAACCGCGATTGCCAATGTTGTTATTGTTGTCCACTTAAACCCAGCCACCAACCTATCAAGCCCCCCATCATATTCAATGATTAAGTTCAAGTGACGTTAATAAACCTATGGGTCTCACACCTAAAGAGTTACAGATCCACTTAACCCCATCTCAAGCATAATCAAAACAATAAAAACCGGGTTGAAACAGACTGGTTCAACCTATCACCGTAAGCTAAAAACCCTTTAATGGTAAGAAGAAAATGCACTTAGGTGAAATTTAGATGGATGAAAGGTAAAGTGAGGTCGTACGAGCAATACCTAATCCTAAAACTATATTAGCGGATTTCGGCCCAACATTGTTTCATCCGAGCTAAAACCCAGTATATGGCGGTCTCAGGCCTCCACCCTTAGTATTTCCTAAAAATATTTATTGACTAAAAACCTCGAGCCCCAATAGTGTATCCTCAGAGTCACCATCCCCTTGGTAACACGTAAGCTCTCGGCCCCGTCTAGTATGTGCCTTTTGGCCTCTTTTACTATTACTTTTGATTTTTCTTTTTTTTTAGTGAATGCTTTTTTTTTGCATTTGCATAAATTTCTCATTCACTTTTACTTTCAAAATATTTGCACATCTTTGATGTTCGTGCAACAAAACTTTGTGCTCTTAGGCATCTTTTACCTAAATATATAACTATTTTCTAAGCTCGTATAAATGATGGACATGGCGGGCGCCACCACTCATTATTTACTTTCATAAAACAAAGTGACGTTCTAAATTTAAGTGTATGTAATTCTCACCACCTCAAGGAAGTCAAATTACGGTAATACTCGCTATGCCTTATCGAATTTTCAGCTTCACTATCCCCCGTCAAGATGAGAACCCACAAGGTTTATGACTATTAGGTATATTAATAATAATCAGGGGAAACCTTTCAAAGCCAGTTAGGCCTACCGACACATCTCAAATTAAGTGCGATTTTTATTTTTTTTATCTCATATATATTAGTAGTTTTAAAAAACCAATCTCCAATTTTTCTATCATTTTCCATTTTGCTTGCAAAAATTTTAATTCAAGGGACAATTTTTTTTATTATTTTTTCATTTTCTTTTTTTTCTTTTTTTTATCTTTTTGTTTTTTTATTTTTTATTACTATTATTCATTTTATATAAGTATACACTTTTTTTTGTGTTTTTTTTAAATAATTTATTTTTTTTACCTAAAAACATCAGTTTCCCATCCCCACACTTAAATTTCACAATGTCCTCAATGTGAGACAAGAAAAAGACAAAAATAAAGCATAAATAAAATAAATAAAATAAAATAAAAATGGAACAGACTCTCCTGGTAAATATGACGATATTGCCTTACGAGTCATGTCTTGTGCACTCCACTTCGAACGTGAACAAAAGAAAATGTCAATAGTATCGTCTCTCACGAACGAACGCGGAAATCCATAAGCTAGCAGGAACGACATCCCTACACTTGAATCAAACCATGTATCATCAATCAGCCAATAACATCCCTGGAACAACAACCTGAAAGCAAACCAAGAAACAAGCAGCACACGAAAGCAAGAAACCACAAAAAAAAATAAAAAACAATAAATAAATAAAAAAACATTCCACCGGGTTGCCTCCCAGGAAGCGCTAAGTTTATAGACAAGTCATAAGCCGGACTCGCTCCTAAAATCTCAATCAGGAGGCTTTTCTTTTATCCAACCCCGGTCTAACCCGTTTAGTTCCACCCGTCCAATATATTTAATCAAATAACAAACGGGTCAGACCACAAATGCTTAAACTTACCCGGACCAAACCTAATACGTGGCATATAATGAGGAAAATGGTCTATCTTGCATTTAAGTTTTGTCCTATAACTCTTAATGTACCATCTTTGAACCCTTAAAACATGTTGATTCAAGCATTTTCGCACCCTCTTCTTCGGCTTTTTCAACTTCGGTGGCGATCCACTATCTAGTTCCTTCACAGACCTGCTAAACTTCATATGATGTGGCGACTCAACTACCATCGTATTCTGGTCCTCTTCGTTTGCCACTTGCTCTTTTTTTCCGTTTAGTTCATGCTTGATCTCCATTGCTGGCTTCTCCATGATTAGTGTTTCTAAGTAGATAAGATCGCCAACAGGGTCAAATTCTCCATCTTCTTCATAAACTTGTAAACCCACCAATTCATCACCAAACTCATTCTCCCAAGATGGTGCATGCTCCTCCTCTTCGTCATCTTCCATCTTGTTAAGCGGATCCTCAACAGAATCTTCACTTAGATCCGAGTAATCCACCGGTTTCAACTCCATCTCCTTTATCACACCTTCATCATCATCACTCCAGAAGTCATCATCTGCTGGTTCTGCTTCATAGCTACAAAACATGGGATACTGATCGGTAGATGTAACTTCTTGTTGAACCGGAGGTGGGACTGGCTCGTCCATTATTGTCTATGGTTCCAAAGTGATATCCTCACACACAACCTCAACATCTTCATAAACGGCTTGTTGCTCTTTGTAAGAAAGACTATAAATTTGATATCTAGCACTTAACTCCTCTAACCTAGCTTCTAGTTCTTCTAATTTACGGAGCCTATATATTTCGGTCAACTTATCAAGCCTAGCTTCCAATGCCTCTAGTTTTCGAACTGTTTCACGTTCCTCTTCTTCAGCTCTTTCCAACATCATCTCTTTCCAACATCTTCTATATAAACTACTTCTAAACTGACTCGATCTATTGAACATATTAATTAGACTCGATAAAATAAAACAGAATCTAAATTATCCTAAAGACGAATAGACATGCTAAATCTATGACACGGGATCACAAGACACACCACAACTCAAGACACAAAAGACCAATTAACCGATTAAGTTCAATCAAAGCTAGTTTCGCTATCGCCTAAGTTCCCCGGCAACGGCGCCAAAAACTTGATGTGCTGAAAGCGGTCTATAAAAAACCTAACCTAACCTAGACACTCTAGTTTTAAATTTATAAATCTAGACTATCCTAATGCTAGACCACTAGACAGGCAAGTGTACCTATCAACTGTAGTAAAGCCTAATGAAGTCCGGATATCGAACCCAAAGAACACTAGTGACACCTAAACTAGACCCTGACTAAAAACTTAAATAAATATATTTAATTGATTTTTGTGTTTTTTTATTTATTAACTATGAACTAAAGAATACTTAAACTAAAACTGACACCGACACTAATTATTTTTGGATTTTTATTTATTTTATTTTAAAACTAATAATTAATTAAACTAAATTAAACTAAAAACTGTAAGACTTAGACGAAAGCAATAATGAGAAAGGCGTTACATAGGCTTGAAATCCTATTTGTGAATCTTGGATGCTTATCGGCTATGGAAACTGTGATGGAACCGGGATCTAAAGATACGACGCCCTAGATATCCTAGTGGATCCCTGATCATTCTCTGGGTGTCACCTAAAAGGTATACCTAAGGGGCGTATGATGCAAACCGGTTGGTTGGATTACCTCTCAGTCTCTCCAACAATATTAAAGTACTCTAATGACTAGATCACATCTCAGTCTCACTAATCACAACACATATGGGAGTGTAAGGGACCTAAGGATGTTTGACAGCTCAAATAAACAATTCATTTGCTAAAACTTTGACGTCAACGTCACTTCTTTTTAATCCCTAGCCACATGAATTTTTGCTTTCATTTGTTTTGTCACCTACATACACCAAACATAAATAAATAAAGTTCTTTTCATTCTTTTCTTTTTATTTATTGTTATTGTTATAAATATTCACTCGTTGGTCTCACATATAATAAACTATGTCATTTTGGCTCATCGTCACTTGAATCCTTTAAGCTTCAGATATGAAACAAATATAATAATATTCAATAAAAATTGGCTCGACGGTACTTAAAAGTGTAGGGAATATATATAATATTTGTATATAATTTAACCCGTATCAGGAACCTAGATGAAATTCAGAATAGAGCTCTAAGGTTTATTAGATTAAAGGAAGATCAAAGGATACAAGATCAACTGAACACTCAAACAAAAAATTAATCTCAAGACAAGAGACAAGGATCCTACTTCAAGAACAACAATTCCAAGCCATATTCCAAACTGAATAATCGAAAGATCAATGCTGTGGAGGAAGAAGCGGACGATGAAGATTGTCCAAAGATATTCGATTATTGCTTCTCTATGGATATGGGAGGAATAATGCTTGCTATTAGAAGCTCGGGTGATAAAGCAAGATGGCCGAGGAAGAATGAGAAGACACCTCCCCCCAAAGATAAATCAAAATTGTGTGCTTTTCATGAAGACTTCATCCACATGACAGAAGATTGTATTGCCTTAGGGAAGGAAATCAATTTCCTCCTTAGCAAAGGCTATCTCAAGGAACTATTTGGAAGAAAGAAGTCCAGGAACCAGGTGCTTTGGTGAAAAATTAACAAGAGTGATTTTACAACCAAAGTAGTAAAATGGGACTAGGTGCTTGCTTGAACTGAATGTGAAAATGGCTAGAACACAGAGATTTGTTGCGAGGAAAAAACCCGTTTTCCTGAGGATAACAAGAAAAAAACCCCGGGTGGTGAAAACTATCACCACCAATTTATTAATAACAAAATTCGGTTACAAGTGTGGAGCTAAAACTCGATCGTGATTACAGAGAATACGAGTATTAGTAAGTCTCGTGTGTCTAGAGTGTGTGTTATGATCCGAGTTATTGCTCTATTTATAACAAGAAGAGAATAACAATATCGCCTATAATTTAGGAAACAAGAAACCGGATCCAATTAGCCGTTAATTCCCTCATTTAAGCACGTTTTCCTTTTCGGCCACGTTCTATTAATAGCAAGTCCGAATCTTCAGGCAATCTTGATAAGTCCTTTGACCTGGTAAACAAGGAAAGACGACTGACAATTTGTTAAGTTATACAGTATATTTAGGATACCTGTTACTTCAGAGGATACCATTTCTTGAAGTTATCCTGAACATATTTCTTGCGGAGGATACCGAAAATCCGAGCCCTAACAATTGTCCCCAAAATTTACGGCCGTTATTAGTGGAAAACAGCTGTAAATTTTTGAATTCTATATGCGCGGAAGATCTCGTTGCACGTTTAAAGCATATGTGGCCCTTGAATATCTATATTTATCCAAGAAAAATATTTCCCAATCCATTCATCCGTCTTCATGGGTAATTTTTCTTAGATCTCTTAATCTTCATCTTCTCAAATCATGGGTCCAAAACTTCATAACTCTGGTATTGAAGATTTTGTGTAGCAAAATCTCCTTCCTAACCCTTCGAGTGAAATATGTGCTTTTAGTAACAATGATATTACGAATCTTCAATCTTGGGGTTGTTTTCCTTTGGGAACTGTTTTTAGACCGTTTGATGCCGCCCTTTCTTCTGATCTTGTTTCAAAAACCTAGATCTGCTTTCCATTTTTGCGGTATAAAATCGGCTTTACTTACCCATTTCCTGCTTTTACTGTAACGATTCCGACTAAACCAGGTATACCCTAACCGGTAGACAATAGTTACGTTATATTTAACGTCGGGTACATGAATTACCATAGTAATTATACGAGAATACATGGTTCACTGTATTGATTGTACGTGAATATATAATTCATCGTAGTGAACATGCGATTAATCGATCGATAGTTATTGAAACCCGAACGAATCGAGGGTTCAATTATAGACGATATCTATGATATTTAGTGATGTTTACGAAGTATTAAAGCTTCGGGATAAGTGAATTAAAGCACAGAAAAGAATTTTCGATTTAATGGTACATCGGTACGTTAAACGAAACCTTTAATACCAAACCGAGCAAGAGACGATCGATCAAGCCGAAAAAGATGCGCAACTATTAATAATATGATGTTCTAAGATAATAAATGCCATGGTTTAGGTTTTTAAAGTTTTTAAATAGGTTTTATATAAATTTCATTTTTTAATCCGAAAACGACCGTTTTAGCCTCGTTTTAAGCCGAATTAAACATTTAACTAAAAAATGAACTGAACCAGTTTATCCAAAACATTATCCGGATTTCGAGAATCCAAACATGTGGCTAAGAATGAAAAGGTGGGTCCCACCCCACCCCCTCATCTTTCCGATCGGATATAAGGGATAACCCCATGCCCTTGTCATTTTTTTTACATCATCCATTGCAAGATCTTTGTGTTCTCTCCACAATATCATCTAAAAACCCGAGTTTTTAGCAAGAAAACCGAGGTAAAAAGTTGAGTTATTTATGTTTCCATCTTCGTTTCTTGAGATTATTTGCAAGAAAATGAGGTTTCAAGGATGAAAACCGATTCTTGCATGATCAAGTGATGTATACGGGTTATACAAGGGATCTTGGTCCAAGAAAGGAGTTAAACGAACCAAAAACGAATTTTTACGGTTTAAACTTTAGTTTTGGAACAATAACCGAAACTATAGTGTAAGAAGCTTAATCGTGAGTGTAACTTGCTTGGTATTGTGGTATGTTGGTTGTAGGATCTTTGTTTAGTGGTAGATAAAGCGAAAAGACGAGTTTGTAGCTTGTAGTGGCGGAAAACAAAATGTATATTCGGTTTATGTTCGGTTATGGATTTTTGGACAGATTGTGGATGGTTTAGAGTTAGGTCATTAAATTTTAGAGAGGTGTTAGATATATGAAAATATGAGTTCTGTGAAATTTTGGTAATTTTTGGACAAAGGATGAATATTTGGTGAATTTAATGCTCGGTTTTGGCTAAAAATGGTGAAAAATAGTTAAATTTCATGAAAAATTATGGAAAATTGCAGATAAGCATTTTTATAACATGTATATGTCACACACAAAATTTTAGGTCAGTTGGAGAAGTCTAAATAGGCTTTTCGGTTAAACGAGTTCTAGGGTTTTCTAGCTCGGTTTTAGTGAAAATGGCATGTAAAGAGAGATTTTGGTTCTGGAAAAATTACAGGGGACTATGTGAATGGCAGGGGACATCCAGGAAAAATTTGGGATTTTTCTAAGGTCGTTTGGTATTTACGACATATTTAGTGTTTAAATGGTGTTTAAAAATAGGTAAATAAATTTTAAATATAAAAATTAATTCTAGAAATATTTTTATAAAATTCTCTACTGTCAAAAAGTGATTTGTGCAAAATTTCAAGATCCGAGATTAAACGGATAATTATTTGTGTTAATTATCAAACTTTTAAAGTTTAAAACGCGTAAACGGGTAAAGTTCGCCTAAACGAGCTGACCGGCGTATAAAAACCCTAAAAATGGACTATTTTCATATAACTGAGTTAAACAAGTAAAAATAAATCATCCGAAAATAATTCGGATAATTTTAGTAATTTTAAACGATTTAACAGTTTCCGGTGCACTAAAGACGGAAACGGGTCCCGCGGCAAATCGGGGCGACTAAACCGAGCTCTAATTTCACATCTTTAATTAAATTATCAGTCAACCACTATTTTCGGGACGTGTGTGACCAAACTCATTTTTGAAACGTAAAAACGGATAACCGTGCTAGGCACGCAAAACGGGGAAAACAAACTAATAGTAAATTTGACTATAGAACTCTAAACGATATCACAATCTGAGTCCGTAAAAGTGTTTCTGGCTTAACATTGCCCCCGGAATGGTTACAGTACTGGGTTAACAGTGTCCCCAGATGTCCCTAGAAGTGTTTCTGGGTTAACATTGCCCCCGGAATGGGTACAGTACTGGGTTAACAGTGTCCCCAGATGTCCCTAGAAGTGTTTCTGGGTTAACATTGCCCCCAGAATGGGTACAGTACTGGGTTAACAGTGTCCCCAGATGTACCGGTTGATACGGTTAAAGATTATATAAACTATAATTGTATAATAACGATCGTAGGGATCATATTACAGATTGGACGTGTTAACTAATAATGACTGTTGTACCTGCTTGCATGTGCTAAGGTGAGTTTCACGAGCCCCTTTTTCTGAATTGTTTTTAAATATTTTCTCGGGGCGGAAGCATGTTACTACTGAAATGTTTAAGTACATACTGAACGCATGGATTTGCGTGGATTTATATATTTTATTGTACGGGAATCGTACGGAAATGTACTAAGATGGTAATTGTCTGAGTTGCTAACATTCTAAGGCCCCGGAACACGAGTGATTAACTGAAAGCCGGTAGAGTGTGGATAGTACTATTGGTCTGACAAACCCAACTGGTCCGGCATGGATTTGCTGATGTTTCCCAGCCAGTTGCACATGTCTATTTTGTTGTTATTTATTTTGCAATGTAATGTTAGACATAGCGGTTTGGGGCAGGTCCGTGGGCGGGGGATATGCCACGGGGGTTGCGTGTGATTGTTAGAGGTTTCACTTGTGGGCTCAGCATAATTACATCGATAATATTATATTTTGATAATGATTTATCATGGTTTACCCGAATTGTGAAACTCACCAACTATTCGTAGTTGACCCGTTTTCTCACATGCTTTTCAGGTACAATTAAGATGAAGTGATTGCTTACGTGCTAAGTGCTTGATGTGTGTACGATTTGCGTGTGGGATGTTAGGATACATTATAATTAATAGAATTATGTATCGTATTGTATGATGTGTGTATCACCTAGACGGTAATGAAATACGAGATAATGTAATTTGAAGTATATTAATGTATTTAGTTTTTTTTATAAACAATGTGGTTGATATCAGAGGTGTCTGTTGCATCCCGTTTACGTTTCCGCTGCGGTTACGGGGTGTTACAGAACTTGGTATCAGAGCCAGGTTATAAAGAATTAGGATGTCTTTAAAAGATACCTAAAATATAACCAGTAGCTCAAGTATTATAGGATCTGAATATCAACTAATAATTTCTAGTGACGAGATCTGGATGAACTTGGATGGACAAGTGAGTTATTATGGTCCGGAACATAATAACAGACTTGTCCGCACGAGGGAGTTCAGGGGAAGTCACGGGGTACATTAATAGGTAAAAATGGCAACATATGTGTAAAGTATATAATATTATTTATACGTGCTAATGTGTATATATATATATATGTACATATCTTGTGGGTACATGTATTGAGAATAGGACCCGGATAGGGAACCGGGGGATGAAATAATAAAAGTACTGAGGATGCTGAAAATTTCTAGAGCATCGGTTGATGATAAGTCTGACTTATCGGGCCATAGTTATGATAGTACTAAGTTAGATCTCCCGTTTGATATTAACCAGAAATATCTAGTAACCGTCACTCCCAACCAAAATTGATAAATCCCTTACCCTATCAACACCGGTATCGTATATCCTAATAACCCCCTATGTTCACCCGAACCGCCGACCCTCACGTACGGACGGATCTGTACCTGAACCCATTCTTATTCCATTAAGGTAAATAAATAAATAAATAAATAAAATAAAATAAAATAAAATAAAATAAAATAAAAAAATAATAATAATAATAAATTTGATAATAAATGAGCAGATAAAAATAATATATGGAAATATATATATGTATTTCTCACTCTCAAACCTATGAGACATACCACCTCCAGATCGAGAATTACCGATTTTAGCAAACCTAGAACGCCTGAGGACAATGACTGAGCAAGTGATAGAGTTTCCCATAATAGTAATTGATAATATTTGAAGGCAACATAGGTTGCGCGATTACCTTGAACCTTGCAACTCCCTATGTTATCCTTACATCCGTTAGATGCCTATACCCATGTATACTCGAATAGAATGATTACCCATACACAAAGAGGTGTTGGAATCATTATAGCATAGTTGGATATTCGTTCGTAGGTGGTATACCGTGTATGCCGGATATACGAATAGACACGGATATTATAACTCCGTGGTACGTAATCGTTTGGTGCTCACCGTGAGCATGTATCGGTTATGCTGACACGCAGAAGGATATTGAAATCAAGTATATTAAACATTAATCTTTGTTGAGAAAGATCTATATGTCAGTTGGTGACAAGGATTATGAAACATATTTAAACGTTAACCGACGTCAGGTTAAGTCCATATGTTATTATATTTGTGGGACATATATACTAGATACTGGTATGTGTAATATGTATGATAATATTTGGTGTGTATGTGTACCTGCTGTTATGATTGAGCTGGTAACGAGTTATACGGTGAGATTAGTATTGGTTACTGCGTACGGGATGGGTACGGCAGAATGACATAAAAAGAGTAACTCCAATGATGGAGATTGATATGATTCAGTTGATTGCTCAAAGATAGCAGATGATGATACCGAATGTCGTATCACAGATCACTGCTAGTGTTGTTGCAAATGTGATTGCAGAATTATAGATCGAGCAATCACATGAATATGAATATTTCAATTCTTAGTGGTATTACTAAGAGTGATAATGTCCCACCCAATACTATTATGACTACAAGTATTAGTTATAAACTAAACATGAATAGTAGTCGTAATGAATTAGATCCAGTATGAAGGATATGTTTGTTGTTTGTGTTAAGGAAATTATTAATAGTTTACTGATGGTAAAGGGAGGTATAGATTAGCGAGTGGATAGGAAAGATCGAAATGGTTAAGGATATTGGCAAGAGTCTAGAACATTGTGTAGTGAAATATGCTACAGATATGTTGGTAGATTATGTTGTATCGTGATGGAACACAATGGTACAAAAATTATAGTTAGAAAATTATTACTCAAATGATATAGTCAGAATTTAAAATTCTTGTGCTAGAGCACTTTTATTCGAGTAATTAAGTTCAGAGATTGGAAACTGAGCTATGGAAGATAGAAATGTTGTGTGCTGATCCCTTAGAACACGCTAATCGTTTGAAGGAATTGTCATGTCTGGTAACATGGCTAATTACTCTTGAAACTAAGCGAAGTGAGCGCTATATTGGGGACTAACTCCATCGATAAGGAGTATAGTCAATCCTGTAAAATATACAACCTTTGGAAGGGTTGTGTCACAAGCCAGCATTGATATATTTGACTCTATGGGAAGCGGACTGGAAGGACGTTAGGTGAGACGTCGAGTGTTAAAGAAGAGAAACGATAAAGGTATAGTGCAAGATAGACTTTTGAATAAGTAGGTATGTCCTACAACCCAGAGTTATACTAAGACTAGTTCTGGTGTGAGAACATGAACCGCATGAAGGGTCCTTCCCTAAATGTGGAAAATATAGTTATTGGCAGAAAGAAGAATGTCGAGTGATAGTAGGCCACAGGTATGGTAAAGATGGACGTAATGCCCCAATTGTAGAACCAATTGAAGCCATGTGAACCGGCAACCCCAACCCATTCGTGTACAACCACTCCGAACCCAACAGCTTCAATAACAATCCATCCAAAGAAATCAAATTATGCCAAACAGTTGTGCTTGCTATGAATGTGGCAGTACAGAACGTTTCAAGAGAAATTGCCCAAAGTTGAACCAAGGTGTCGTTGGAAGATGAACCTCATGACAAGCATCAACTTCTGATCAAGCAAGGAGCCGTGCTTTTGTGAGTAATCCGAATAAAGCACGTCATGATCCAAAGGTGGTACTAAGTATGTTGTAGTTTTAAATCAATAGGCTTCAGTAATATTTTTACGGTCGTCGATAGAAGTTAGTTCCTGTTAACCCCCTATCATTTGGAAAGATACCGATTAGTGAAACTATAGAACCCTATACTGTAGAATCGCTAACGGTAAATCCCTAATGGTTAACTAAATTGTTCGGAATTGTCCTATTATTCTGAACGATTAACCTTTCCTTATTGACCTACGACCAGTAATGTAAAGAAGTTTTGACGTTATAGTTAGCATGGATTGGCTAACTCAACATGAAGCTGAAATCAAATATGAAAAGAAGATGACAAGAAGCTCTCTTTCGGACGATGAAGCGATTAGAAACAGAGAAAAGTGTGCGATTTAAAAGAAAACATATAGAAGATATCCCGGTGGTACGCGAATTTCCACAAGTTTTCCCAGAAGAACTTCCTGGATTACCGCCAACCCGACATGTCGAATTCAGAATCGATTTAATACCTCAAGCTGGCCCTGTTGCTAAAGCATCTTACTAACTTACACCAACTGAAATGTAAGAATTATTGGATAAGGTTTTATATGATCTGGTTAGTCACCATGGGGTGCACCAGTGTTATTAGGGAAATGAAGGACGGAAGTGTTAGGATATGTATTGATTAGGGAGAATTGAATAAAGTGACGATCAAGAATAGGTATTCACTTCTTCGAAGTAAATGATCTATTTAACCAATTGCAAGGGGCGATTTATTTTTAGAAAATTGATCTTAGATATAGTTATCACCAAATGAGAAATCCAAGAGGAGGACGTTGCAACAACAGCGTTTCGGACTCGTTACGGCCATTATGAATTCTTATTTATGCCGTTCGGGCTAACAAATGCGCCGGCAGTGTTCATGGACCTCATGAACCGAGTCTGTAAACTTTATTTTGACAAATTTGTCATTGCATTCATTGATGATATTTTGATATATTTGCAACGTAAAGAAGAGCACGAACGACGTTTAAGGAAAATTATGGAAGTGTTAAAGCAAGAGGAGTTGTACGCGAAGTTTTCGAAATGTGATTTTGAATACAGAAAGCATAATTCCTCGGTCACGCTGTAAACCATCAAGGAATACACGTTGATCCGAGTAAGGTAGAAACCATTAAAATTGGCAGTCACCCAAGGCGCCAAAGGAAATGCACCAATTTTTAGGACTAGCCGGAGACTATCAGCGGTTTATTAAAGAATTTTTAGCATTACCCAACTCATAATCCTTTGTACGACGCAAATGTACAAATTTTATAGATGATAAGAGACCGCAATCTCATACTCAGCAAAGATGGGTCGAGTTGTTAAGCGATTATGACTGTGACATCCGTTATCACCCCGGCAAGGCTAACGTCGTAGCCGATGCTTTGAGTAGGAAAGATCGGGTTAAGCCATTGCGAGTGCGAGCGCTAGGGATGATAGTCCAGTCGAACCTTTCGGACCTGATTCGAGTCGCTCAACGTGAGGCGTTGAAAGAGGAACAATTGGAAAAGGAGGAACTTTACGGCAATGAGAAGAATTTCGAACAGCGCGTGGACGAAATTCTCTACTTCAAAAATCGGGTTTGGATCCCGACCCTCCATGACCTTCGTGAATTAATCATGGACGAAGCGCATAGATCGAAATATTCCATACATCCGGGATCGGAATAGACTATTGATGATACGAATATCTGAAAGGATTTTATTAATGACCGAGTTTGGAGAAAGATATGGTTACGTATGTTGGCGAATATTTAAGTTATGCAAGAGATAAGGCTGCACACCGAAAACCCTAGAGAACGCCACAACGACAGAAAATTCGCCAATGATAGTGGGAATAGATTACAATGGATTCGGGACGCAAATTCCCAAGGTATATCAAAGGCATGATGTAAATTGGGTAATCGCGGATCGATTAACCAATCCTCACATTTTATCCCAATCCATGACGATTACCACAATGAATTCTCGCCCAAATTCATGATGATGAAATGGTATCTCGCCGTGGAGTACCATTTTCAATTATCTCAGATTGAAATAATCATCCTACTTCCATTATTGGAAGGCGGGGAAGGAAGCATCGAGAGCTTGAAGCTTTCTATGGGTGAAGTAATTATCACCAATTTGTGAAATGGAAAATGAGCGTCAATCAAGCCATAAGATTTGAATTGATTCGAGAAACAACCAATCAGATTTATAATATTTAAGATAAGTTGAAAGCAGCGCGAGATTGGCAAAGGATTTATGCCAACATTCAAAGGAAACCATTGTCACTGGAAAGAGGTGACAAGGTATTTTTAAGGCATCACCTTAGAGAGGTGATATGAGGTTTGGCAAAACCGAAAATAGCTCCTTAATATATTGGACCTCATGAGACTATCTCCATGATTGGTCATTTAGTTTATTGATTAAAGCACTCCAGGGGCTAAGTACTATACATGATGTTTTGCCATGTATACGGATTGAAAAGTACCTAAGCGACGAGGAAACGAGAGTACTAGTAATGGAGGTACTCATAGAAAACATGCTTGATATCATAAATAATTCCGTAGAGATAGTAGACGGGAAAACTAAACAGTTTGGACACACCAGGCGTTATTGATTAAGATTAAGTGGAATTCACAGCAAGGACCAGATTATACCTGGTAACGCGAGGGTGAATTCTGAAGGAAAAACCCCCACCTTTCTCTCGGAAGGGGATAGTGTGCGTGTAAAATTTCGAGGACGAAATTTCTTAACGGGAGGAGAATGTAACGATTCCGACTAAACAAGGTATACCCTAACCGGTAGACAATAGTTACGTTATATTTAACGTCGGGTACATGAATTACCATAGTAATTATACGAGAATACATGGTTCACTGTATTGATTGTACGTGAATATATAATTCATCGTAGTGAACATGCGATTAATCGATCGATAGTTATTGAAACCCGAACGAATCGAGGGTTCAATTATAGACGATATCTATGATATTTAGTGATGTTTACGAAGTATTAAAGCTTCGGGATAAGTGAATTAAAGCACAGAAAAGAATTTTCGATTTAATGGTACATCGGTTCGTTAAACGAAACCTTTAATACCAAACCGAGCAAGAGACGATCGATCAAGCCGAAAAAGATGCACAACTATTAATAATATGATGTTCTAAGATAATAAATGCCATGGTTTAAGTTTTTAAAGTTTTTAAATCGGTTTTATATAAATTTCATTTTTTAAGCCGAAAACGACCGTTTTAGCCTCGTTTTAAGCCGAATTAAACATTTAACCGAAAAACGAACTGAACCAGATTATCCAAAACATTATCCTGATTTCGAGAATCCAAACATGTGGCTAAGAATGAAAAGGTGGGTCCCACCCCACCCCCTCATCTTTCCGATCGGACATAAGGGATAACCCCTTGCCCTTGTCATTTTTTTTACATCATCCATTGCAAGATCTTTGTGTTCTCTCCACAATATCATCTAAAAACCCGAGTTTTTAGCAAGAAAACCGAGGTAAAAAGTCGAGTTATTTACGTTTCCATCTTCGTTTCTTGAGTTTATTTGCAAGAAAATGAGGTTTCAAGGATAAAAACCGATTCTTGCATGATCAAGTGATGTATACGGGTTATACAAGGGATCTTGGTCCAAGAAAGAAGTTAAACGAACCAAAAACGAATTTTTACGGTTTAAACTTTAGTTTTGGAACAATAACCGAAACTATAGTGTAAGAAGCTTGATCGTGAGTGTAACTTGCTTGGTATTGTGGTATGTTGGTTGTTGGATCTGTGTTTAGTGGTAGATAAAGCGGAAAGATGAGTTTGTAGCTTGTAGTGGCGGAAAACAAAAGGTATATTCGGTTTATGTTCGGTTATGGATTTTGGGACAGATTATGGATGGTTTAGAGTTAGGTCATGAAATTTTAGAGAGGTATTAGATATATGAAAATATGAGTTCTGTGAAATTTTGGTAATTTTTGGACAAAGGATGAATATTTGGTGAATTTAATGCTTGGTTTTGGCTAAAAATGGTGAAAAATAGTTAAATATCATGAAAAATTCTGGAAAATTGCAGATAAGCTTTTTTATAACATGTATATGTCACACACAAAATTTTAGGTCAGTTGGAGAAGTCTAAGTAGGATTTTTGGTTAAACGAGTTCTAGGGTTTTCTAGCTCGGTTTTAGTTAAAATGTAATGTAAAGAGAGATTTTGGTTCTGGAAAAATTACAGGGGACTATGTTGATGGCAGGGGACATCCAGGAAAAATTTGGGATTTTTCTAAGGTTGTTTGGTATTTACGACATATTTAGTGTTTAAATGGTGTTTAAAAATAGATAAATAAATTTTAAATATAAAAATTAATTCTGGAAATATTTTTATAAAATTCCCCACTGTCAAAAAGTGATTTGTGCAAAATTTCAAGATCCGAGAATAAACGGATAATTATTTGTGTTAATTATCAAACTTTTAAAGTTTAAAACGCGTAAACCGGTAAAGTTCGCCTAAACGAGCTGACCGGCGTATAAAAACCCTAAAAAGGGACTATTTTCATATAACTGAGTTAAACAAGTAAAAATAAATCATCCGAAAATAATTCGGATAATTTGAGTAATTTTAAACGATTTAACACTTTCCGGTGCACTAAAGACGGAAACGGGTCCCGCGGCCAATCGGGGCGACTAAACCGAGCTCTAATTTCACATCTTTAATTAAATTATCAGTCAACCACTATTTTCGGGACGTGTGTGACCAAACTCATTTTTGAAACGTAAAAACGAATAACCATGCTAGGCACGCAAAACGGGGAAAACAAACTAATAGTAATTTTGACTATAGAACTCTAAATGATATCACAATCTGAGTCCGTAAAAGTGTTTCTGGGTTAACATTGCCCCCGGAATGGGTACAGTACTGGGTTAACGGTGTCCCCAGATGTCCCTAGAAGTGTTTCTGGGTTAACATTGCCCCCGGAATGGGTACAGTACTGGGTTAACAGTGTCCCCAGATGTACCGGTTGATACGGTTAAAGATTATATAAACTATAATTGCATAATAACGATCGTAGGGATCATATTACAGATTGGACGTGTTAACTAATAATGACTGTTGTATCTGCTTGCATGTGCTAAGGTGAGTTTCACGAGCCCCTTTTTCTGAATTTTTTTTAAATATTTTCTCGGGGCGGAAGCATGTTACTACTGCAATGTTTAAGTACATACTGAACGCATGGATTTGCGTGGATTTATATATTTTATTGTACGGGAATCGTACGGAAATGTAATAAGATGGTAATTGTCTGAGTTACTAACATTCTAAGGCCCCGGAACACGAGTGATTAACTGAAAGCCGGTAGAGTGTGGATAGTACTATTGGTCTGACAAACTCAACTGGTCCGGCATGGATTTGCTGATGTTTCCCAGCCAGTTGCACATGTCTATTTTGTTGTTATTTATTTTGCAATGTAATGTTAGACATAGCGGTTTGGGGCAGGTCCGTGGGCGTGTGATAGTCAGAGGTTTCACTTGTGGGCTTAGCATAATTACATCGATAATATTATATTTTGATAATGATTTATCATGGTTTACCCGAATTGTGAAACTCACCAACTATTCATAGTTGACCCGTTTTCTCACATGCTTTTCAGGTACAATTAAGATGAAGTGATTGCTTACGTGCTAAGTGCTTGATGTGTGTACGATTTGCGTGTGGGATGTTAGGATACATTATAATTAATAGAATTATGTATCGTATTGTATGATGTGTGTATCACCTAGACGGTAATGAAATACGAGATAATGTAATTTGAAGTATATTAATGTATTTAGTTTTTTTTATAAACAATGTGGTTGATATCAGAGGTGTCTGTCGCATCCCGTTTACGTTTCCGCTGCGGTTACGGGGTGTTACATTTACCATCTAGTTCTTTATCAGAACTGGTCTCAGTTTTGCCTAAACCATGCCCATGGTTTGGAGGAGCTTGTTTTTTTGGAAAGATTAATCACCGAGCATGATCTTGACTTCACTCTTTCTGAACTTGCCTCTGTGGATGACCTTCGCAGCCATGGTTCCTCCAGATACCTTCTCAAAACTAGATCCGGCCGTATCTCACTTGTGTCAAGAAACACACAAAATAACGATCAGTGGAAGAGACAGTTCTTTTTTGTCAGGAGAGATACTCTTCCTCATCCTGACAATCTTTCGTATCTATGGGTTGCCAAAAGTAGGATACATTATCTTGAAGATGTATGCCGATATCTCGTAACTGATATGTTTTTATCTTTGGCAGCTTTGAAGTTCTTTGAGATTGCCCCTCCCACTGAAGAAACTGAAGACAAGCTTACCTCTTTCTTTCTTATTAACGAGGAAGAGAGAACATTTTATTTCCAGTCAGGCCTCCAAGAACCGTCGCCATCCGCAGGCTCCGTTATGTCTGGTAAGAAATGTTTGAGATATTAGTGGAAAAATTAAGGATTAGGGTGTAAGGCCCCGAACCCCGGGAGCCCCACAGTTGGTATTCATACAAAATATATATTAAAGTAATTAAACTTGAAAATGGTTTCTTCCATTAAAACAAACATCTCAGAGTGTAAATTCAGCGGAAAACATAAATAGTGAAGTAAGTTCCCTAATACCCGGGAATTTTGCCCAAAACCAACTTTAAAACATAATTCATGAAACTATTTAAAATCAAATTGTTCAAAGTACATTCTTCCATCCACGTATGCCCTTCACCGTCCAAGTAGCTTCGTGCACGTCCAAGCGATAAGGCATCCTCTTCCTAACCTGAACCTCACACTAACATGCACACAAAGTCAGCTTGAGCTGAGTGAGTTCAAGTTTTAAGTAAATAATATCAGTAATAACAAATATGGTAGACATACCAAAAGTTTAAGTAAAAAGTGTGCATCCATTAAGTCATCGTTACCGAAGACTAAACATTCTCATACATACATATACCAAAGATATATATATAAACATCCTTTCAAGTACATCCCTATATATATAACAAAAATATATATATATATATATATATATATATATATATATAACATCCACGTATAACATTCAGGGTCGAGCAAACGTACAACCCAAACACGTAACATCCACGCATGCAAACACAAAGTAGACATACGCAACATCCGTAGTCGAAATGACTACAACTCCGCCAAATATAGGCCAAACAATAATGTGTGTATATATATATATATTTAACATCCCAAGGCCTACCATATACTAGCAAGCCTATATAAAATCATTTAAAATATTTCATCAAGTAAGAAAAATACTTAGGTGCGCATATATATATATATATATATATATATATATATATATATATATATATATATATTTAACATCCCAATTGCGCGTTCTACCGACCCGTTGGAGTAACCGACAACCAATTCAGCCCCATAACTTATAAAAATGAATTTTGAACAGCCCGTACATCAAACCAAGTGTCCCCGAGCTGAATTGGTCGTTAATAACTTCAACCCTCGCGTTAAACGCACCAAACTACAATTCTAGTCAACCGAACACTAACAATCAAGCTACAACTAGTTGACCAATCTAACGAACACCAATGAACACAATACTTAAGTATGATATACGGGACATACCTAGGAAGATTGGGGTGCAAAAACTCACTTCGAACAGCCCCGACAAGAACACAATTGAACATCCACCGGTTAAGCCTAAAACAAACTTATCGGTCAATAACGAGTAAAACGTGTAGATTTTAGCATGCGAAGATGCATTTAATTACATAGGATAAACTTTGAAATAAATTATTAAATTTTTACCAGACTTTAATAAATGTCTTAGGTTTACAAAAATATGTTTTTTATATTTTTCTATTGAACACAAAAATTATAAAAATTCCTCCAACACAGCAAGATACGTGCAGCTATTTCAGTGCGCAACAAAATGGTTTTATTTTTTAAAAATCATTACCCAGCCAAATTAAATGATTCCAATCGGGTTTGGTTCCTAACTCAAAATACTAACTTCCAGAAATGGAACCAACCAATTTGGACTTTTCGAAAAAGGGTTATGACGTCGGGAACACAGACAAGAATCCGTCATCCCGCATCAGCTTTGACACTCAATCTTATAAAATCATAAAACCATTCAAATCTCGTCCAAAAATTACACGTTATACCTTTCTGGAAACTAGACTCAAAGTAGAACATCATGGAAACAAGAATCGATCAAAAACAATGGATTATCATCATGTACAGACCCTACAATAAACGTATACGAATCTGTCAGCAAACTGTTATCATCAAAACTCAACCTTAACGACCAATAAGCGCGTTAATATGATCAATTAAGGTGTAAAAGACATGGGGAATCATAAAACCAACCTTGAATTGAAGTTTTTACTGTTTAATCTTGGCGGCACAGAAGATAAATCGCCAGGGGGGGTTCAGATCCAATCGGCTGCGCAATTTAGTTTAGGGTTAGGGTATTTCATTATTTTAGGATATAAAATAAATGTTACACATTAGCCCTCAAAGTTTAAGGGATATGGTAACTTGGAAGGAAAGGTTGGATAATTTAACGTACCGAGATGACGTAAAGGCTCCCGAGAAACGTCGGTTAAATCCCGAGAGTAATACATACTTTACAAGCTTTAACTCTTGGAACCGAAATTAACGGGCGTTACATAGGGATACTTAACCTGTATGTTCGTGGGTAAATCTGACTCAGTCTTTGCTATGGACGATATCGACAGCATGGTCTCTACCCATAGCACAAGGAAAAAAGAAGCCGCTCCCGTTCCCTAATCTAAACCCGAAAATAGCCATGCCAAGGGTTCAAAAAAGAGGAAGACCTTGGATACCGCCGACTCCTCTTTGACATGTGATCTTGAATTCAACCAGTTAGGTCTTCATATTTTATCCTTATATCCCGTAGATAATGTGTGCTGAGGATACTTTGATTTGAGCAGGGGCTTGGTTTGTTATCCTCCAAATTCAATGATCTCCATTATGAGCTCCTCGAGGGCAACACTCGTATTGCCTAGATGTCGAAGATTGGGACTGCTAAGACCAATCTTCTCGACAAGAAAAACAAGGAGAATGAGGACCTCAAGCAGGAACTCGCACTGGCCAGGAGGGAATTAGTTCACCAAGAGGCAAATGCTCTGATAAGGATTCAAGAAGTTGCTGATGGGGCCAAGAAATCTGTGGCGATCTCAGCCTTCCAATCTCGTCTCAAGATGGCTAAGGAGGCTAAGGTTGCAGGTGTCGATACTCCTTTTCTGGGATGTGGCTGCTTGGGAGAGAGTCTTGGCTGAGCTTAATGGTGAGAGTGTGGAGGAGGCTGGTCCGAGTGGAGCGGAGAAGGCTGCGGAGGAGGCTGTGGAGGTGGCGATCAAGGATGCGGTGAAGGCGGTTGGTGATGAGGCGCAATTGGGCGATGATAGCGGTAAAGAAAAGGCTTTAGCCCAATTTTTTTTAATGTTTATGTGTTTGTTGGTTTGTGGTTTTGATGTTGGGTTGTTGAACAATTTACTTTTCTGTCTGTAAACAATTATGCTTAGGATAATAGGATACATGGGTGGAGGGATCTTGACTTTCCAAGAAGACGCCAATGTTATCTTGACTTTTGAACATCTGGCAATATTCGGGTGGAGGGATCTTGGCTTTTCATGATGAAACCCGGGTGTTGCCTTTTTAATTTCCTGCACTTATGATAAGTAATAATATAATCTTTTGGCTTTAAGCATTGTGTTCAATATGTATGTTATTTTTACATATCTTATCTGAATAAGTTTTAATTGAAATATTTCATATCTCCAATTTTCTGAAATAAGCTATTCCGAGGATAATGTATCCTGGAAACATGCTTCTCGAATATTTTGAGGATTATATATCTTTAAGACTTTTAATAAAACATCTTGAGGATCATGTATCCTCAACATAAAATATTTTAAAGATTATATATTTTTAGAAAATATAATCAAAAGATTTATTAGGAATTGAAATAAAATATCTTAAGGATAATGGATTCGAATAAAATATCTTAAGGATAATATATCCTTATGCCTTGTGTGAGTTATCACAATCAAAGCAAATTATCATACCTTGAAATATAAATTGTGTGATGGAACTACGTGTAAAGAGTACCTATGTAGAAATCATTTATAAATCTAGTTAGCTTACATATGATGTCCCCAACTGTTGATCTTTTTAAGTATCATGCTTCTGGAATTTTGCTAAGTTAAAAACAACTTTGCAACATTTCTAAACTTAGCAACCTGTCCGATCTTCGATCTGTCAAAAAAAAGTTTGATAATCCTGGCGATAAAGCCCATTTACTGGCAATAAAGCCTTTTTAGTGGCGATAATGCCTTTTCACTGGCGACTAGGCCTTTACTTGAGAGACATGAAAATGTCTAAACTTGAGATATGGACATGAAAATGGCGAATCTTTAGATAACATAAAAATGTTATAAACCTTAGATAACATCAAAATGTTATAAACCATATGTGTGACACGTCTGCCATTTATCTTAAGGATTCAGTATATAGCCAACAACAAACGGATTATCAGCTGGTCTGGTCCGCCTGCCTCGAACTATATCCAAATCATCGTGCGCTCCAGGCGGCGTTAGAAAGGGGAAGACCTTTAAACCTTAGAAGATATCAGGGATATCTTATTCCATCTGTTGGGTTAGTAGTATTCTGAAATGCCTTTCTTAACACCATATCTACTACTTGGAATCTTCGAATTCTGATATTCTTGTTGTAGGACTTAGCTATTCTTTGTTGGTATGCTGTCATCCTGATCTTAGCGAGATCTCTGAGTTCGTAAATAGTATCCAGGTCTTTAGTAAGGCTTTGGTTATTGGACTCAGTATCTTGGATGCTGGTTCTTGCTGTAGGGATCATCATCTCTACCAGGATAACAGCTTCGACCCCAAACATCAAAGAGAAAGGTGTTTGTCCTGATGCATTTTTTGAAGTGGTCCTATCAGCCAAATGAACAAATGGTAGTTCTTCAGCCCATTTTCCCTTCTTGGATCCCAATTTCTTCTTCAAATTGTATATGATGATCTTGTTGCTAGACGCTGCTTGACCATTAGCTTGAGGATGTATTGGAGTTGAAGTTAGTATCTTGATTCCCCAATTTTCACAAAAGTTGGATGTCCTACTACCGATGAACTGTGATCCATTGTCACAAACAATCTCCGCCGGGATACAAAATCTTGTCAGGATATTGCGTTTGATGAATGAGATCACATCCTTTTCTTTAACTTAGACGAATGCCTCGGTTTCGATCCACTTGGAGAAGTAATATGTCATGCCTAGCATAAAGACCTTTCTACCAGGAGCCTTGGGCAGCTTTCCCACAATATCCATTCCCAATTTCATAAATGGCCACGGGGAAATGATACGATATAATGGTTCAGCTGGTTGATGCAAGATGTTGCTGTGTCTTTGGCAAGCACCACATTTCTTGGAGAAATTCATTGCATCTTTCTTCATGGTTGGCCAGAAGTAACCTGTCCTCAGTATCTTGGATACTAAGGCTCTGCCCCTAGTGTGGTTTCCACAATGACCTTCATATATGTCCTTGAGAACTTTTTGTGCTTCATGATGTTCCAAGCATCTCAAGTATGGACCTGAATCGTCTTCAGGTTTTGCAGTCACCATGAACTTGTGATTCTCCTTTGTTGCTGGAGTCAAGATATGCACGATGGGTATATTGATGTCAGCGGGTATCTTGAGAGCTGAAGCTAAATTTGCCAAAGCATCTGCTTCAGTGTTCTTGGTACCTGTACTATATCAAATGTTTCGAAATACATAGCTAATTGCTTAACTATTTCTAAATATTTTGCTAAGTTTTCTGCATTTACTACATAAGAGCCATTTAAATGGTTAGCTAATAAAAAATAATCAACATAAACTTGAAGATACCTGACCTTCATATCCTTAGCTAATTGTAAACCAGCTATTAAGGCTTCGTATTCAGCCTCATTATTGGTAGTCTGAAATTCACAAGATATAGATAGAGGTATTATGTCCCCCTGTGGCAATTTTAGCAGGATACCTAAACTGTTCCTCTTATGTTGGAGGCACCATCAGTATGCAAGGTACCACTCTCCGTAATGTCCAATTGTTGAACTTCTTTTCCTACTTCTTCAAGTATATCCTTAAAATCAGCCACAAATTCGGCAAGAGCCTGGGATTTGATGGCTGTCCTTGGTTTATACAAAATATCATATGCACTAAGTTTCATAGCCCACTTTGCCATCCTACCTGACATTTCTGGTTTTCTCAAAACAACTTTAATAGGATAGTTAGTTTTTACATGAATAGCATGAGTTTCAAAGTAATGTCTTAATTTAGTAGAAGCCATTATAAGTGCTAAAATTAATTTTTTAAGATAAGAATAAATGGATTTAGCATCTAGTTGACTTTTACTTACGTAATTTATCGGATGTAATTTACCTTAATGATCCTTGACTAAGACATCACTTATTGCACTTCCAGAAATAGCAAAGTATAAGGATAATGGTTCACCATCAACTAGCTTCATCAGGAGTGGTGCTGAGGATAAGTATTCCTTCAAGGATACCAGTTCCCTTTCTTGCTTCTCTCCCCATTCAAATTTTTGAATCTTCCTCAGGATATCATAGAAGTCCTTACACTTCTCTGAAGATCTTGAGATGAATCTGTTGAGAGCTGCTATTCTACCTGTCAACCTTTGGACATCTTTGACATTTCTTGGTGATTTGATATCCAAGATAGCCTTGATCTGCTCAGGGCTTGCTAACATTCCTCTCTTGGTGACCATGTATCCAAGGAACTTTCCTGCTTTAACGCCAAAATAACACTTGGTTGGGTTCAGCTTCATTTTATATTCATCCAGGATGTCAAATGCTCTTTCCAAATCTTTGAGATGATATTCAGCCCTCCTTGACTTTACCACCATGTCGTCTATGTAGACTTCCATCGAGTCCCCCAGTTGATCTTTGAACATCATGTTGACCAGCCTCTGGTATGTTGCACCTGCATTCTTTAGTCCAAAAGGCATTGCAATATAACAGTATATACCTGTGGGAGTCATGAAGGCTGTGTCTTCTTGATCTGAAGGCCCCATTTGAATTTGTTGAAATCCTGATGATGCATCAATGAAGGTTAGTAGTTCATGGCTAGCAGTTGCATCCACATTGAGTCAATGTGTGGGAGTGTGAATGGGTCTTTTGGTCAGGCCTTATTCAGGTCTGTGATGTCTACACACAGTCTCCACTTTCCATTCTTCTTTTGGACTACAACTAGATTGGCCAACCATCTAGGATATTGGACCTCTCTTATCATCTTGGTTTTGAGCAGCTTTTGCACTTCTTGTATGATAGTGTTTCTCTCAGGAGCAAACTTCCTTTGCTTTTGGTGTACCGGCCTGAAAGATTTTTCTATACCAAGTTTATGAGTAATTATGGATTTAGATATATCTGTCATATCTTCATGTTTCCAGGCGAAGGTAGAAGCCCTTTTCATTAAGAAGGATACCAATCCTAGTTCGATATCCTCAAACATACTCGATCCTATCAAAACTTTGATCTTGGTATCCTGAGGATCCAAGGATACTTCCTTCACATCCTGGTTCCTGGCTTAAAGAACCTCCCCTGGATGTTTCTGTAATTGCTATGCTTGAGTAGGCTTTGTAGTCCACTTTTGTAATTGCTATGCTTGAGTAGGCTTTGTAGACTTGGGAGTTTCACACATTGATGATAAGTTGAGGGTACTGCCTTCATGCTGTGGATCTAGGGCCAGCCTAATATCACATTACAACAAGATAATGAGTCAATAACACAAAATTTTTGTAGAGAGTTAGTTCCCTCAATATATATTGGAAGTTTGATTTCTCCCAAAGTATTCTTGGTCTTGCCACGGAACCCTACGAGGACTGAGGATTTCGAGATAATCTCTGTTTCCGGGATATCCATCTTCTTCAAAGCATCCATTTGGATAATGTTCACAGAACTTCCTCCATCAACGAGTATCCTGCGCATAAAACAGTTAGCTATACATAAAGTGATTACCGAACCATCATGATTGGGATCCACAAGATCACATCGATCCTCCTCATCGAAGGATATGATTCTTTGAGTTGTCAGCGTGGAAGTGCGGAGAGTACTTTCTCCATTGTCCACGTTCATTTCTTTGGAACGCTTCTTAGCTGCTGAATATGAGGTTCAACAGATGTTAGATCCTCTTGAGATAAAGGATACAACCTTAGCCCCGGGTGGAGGAGAAGGTGCCCTTTCAGGTATCTTGACTGGATCCTGACTTTTGTTCTTGTTTGTTCCAAACAGTTCCTTTTGGTATCCTTTGCTGAGAAGGTATCCTATTTCTTTCCGAAGTGCTATGCAATCTTCAGTGCGATATCCAAAGTCTTCATGGAATGCACACCATTTGGACTTGTCTTTGCTGTATCTGGGCTTTTCATTTTTCTTAGGACATTTAGCCTTGTCACCTAAATCCTGCATGGCACATATCACACCACCAATATCAATGTTAAAACAATATTCAGAGATGTAGGATAGTCTTCATCATCTTCGTCTTCTTCCATGGCGTTTTTCTTGGAATTATCCTGTTTGGAATAAGGCTTTGGCCTAGAGAATTTTTATGGAGAGTCTGACTTCCTATTGGTAGATTCATACTTCGGGATAACCAGGTTTCCATTAGCCTTCTTATCATCCTCTAGCCTAATGTATCTTATTGCCCTGTTTCTGACTTTATCAAGATTCCTGCATTGAGTCATGACAAGATCATCATAGAAAGGAGAATCCTTCCTTAATCCCATCTTGAAGGCTTCAACAGCAGCTGCCATGTCAAGGTTGGGAATTTCCAACGCTTCCCTGCTAAATCTAGTTATTTAATCCCTTAAGGATTCATTATTAAGCTGAACAATTCTATATAAATCACCTGTCATTTTCTCAAAAGATCTACTACAAGAAAATTGATTATTGAATTATTTAATCAAATGAGCAAATAAACTAAAAGTGTTGGAAGGAATACTCAATAACCATTTAAGGGTTGGTCCTATCAATGTTGAACCGAATCCCTTGCATAGGCAAGCTTCTTTGATGTCAATGGGGATGGGGTTGATCTCCATCATTTATCTATACTAAGCTACGTGTTCCTCAGGATCCGTAGTGCCATCGTACAGCTTCATTCTGGGAGTTTGGAAATTCTTGGGGATTTTTATGTCGCACATAGGCCTAGTAAACCTAGATAACATGTGGCTTCCTGCAGGAACTTCAGCTATGGGACGTATTACCCTTGAGATATTGGAAATCATGTCTTTCATTTTCTGTAATTCCCTTGCTATCCCGGGAGATATCCCCTTACCCTGCACAGATCCACGATCAGTGTATAAAGTTGCATTAAATGAATTGTTACCGAGATCGTGGCTAGGCCTCTGGTATCCTGAGCCTTGACGACAAGTATTTCCATTGAGGGCATCCTCAGGATAAGGTGACTCCTGCATTGGGATATCGTCCCCGACATGCACTTCAGAGGACACCATGGGAGATCCTGATGAGAATATGCCAGCTGACATGGTTGGACAAGGCTACATGTTAATGGAGTCTGGCCTCGTAGACTTGGGTAATTCCAAGGATACCGGAGGGTAAATTCCCCAGTATCCTGATTGCTGCTGAGATGGAGTCCTTGTTGATGGTGTCCCCAAGGATTCGGGATTCTGAAGGATAGATGATCCTGGAAAACCAAAATCAAGAGCCCTGGGCATGATTGGAGTAGCCTCCTGCCCTGGTTTTTTCTTGATCCCTTCAATCTCATTAAATAGCCTTGAGTTGGTCTTCTCTTGCTGCTCCATGTGAGTTTTGACCTATTTCATCAAAGTAAAATATCACTGTTAGAAATACACTGGTCTACCCATGTAGAGGATCCTGCGTATGGTGGAAGTTCTCTCGTGTGTTGAGTGTTCTTCTTTGGCACTGGTGAAGGTCCTGGATTGACATTTGAAGCAGCGGTGACCACCGGAGCAAAGACAGAACTAGTTTTTGGTTATGAGGCCATAATGAAGGGAATGAAGGTGATTGAAAATGAAATAAATGGATTTGAAGGATTATAGCATAGTTAGCCCCATGGTGGGTGCCAAATTGTTTTGGTCAAAAATTAACAAGAGTGATTTTACAACCAAATTAGTAAAATGGGACTAGGTGCTTGCTTGAAATGAATGTGAAAATGGCTAGAACATAGAGATTTGTTGCGAGGAAAAAACCTATTATCCTGAGGATAACAAGAAAAAAAACCCCGGGTGGTGAAAACTATCACCACCAGTTTATTAATAACGAAAATCGGCTACAAGTGTGGAGCTAAAACTCGATCGTGATTACAGATAATGCGAATACTAGTAAGTCTCGTGTGTCTTGAGTGTGTGTTATGATCCGAGTTATTGCTCTATTTATAACAAGAAGAGAATAACAATATTTCCTATAATTTGGGAAATAAGAGACCGGATCCAATTAGCCGTTAATTCCCTCATTTATGCACGTTTTCCTTTTCGGCCACGTTCTATTAATAGCAAGTCCGAATCTTCAGGCAATCTTGATATGTCCTTTGACATGGTAAACAAGGAAAGATGACAGACAATTTTTTTAGTTATACAATATATTTAGGATACCTGTTACCTCGGAGGATACCGTGTCTTGAAGTTATCCTGAACATATTGCTTGTCGAGGATACCGAAAATCCAAGCCCTAACACCAGGATCCTGAACCGTTCCCGGAAAAAGCTGCTTCACCTCCTCCAGATGCCCAAGTTATCAACGTGATCTTCTGTGGCTTTGACATCTGTGGAACTTCTTATTCTGTGGTGAAGAAGCAAGCTAAAGAATGTAAATTGGAGAATGATGAAAGGCCAATCAGGACTTTCTCAACAATTGAGCAAAAAGTCATTTCTTTTGATGAAGACGGTCGAGTCAATATAAATTGGATGATGATTTAGTCATTACCTTATTTATTTGTAACTATTACGTTCGCATGATCGTTATTGACGGCGGAAGTTAAGTCATTATCATCTAGCTGGAAGTGTTCAAAAAGATGAATATTCCAGAATCCGAAATCATCCCAAGACACACAGTCCTTGTAGGATTCAGTGGAGAAACAAAGAACACACTGGGGGACATCAAACTTCACATCTACATCGAAGGAGTAAACTCTACTAAAAAATTTTGTGTTACTGATACTTTGTCTTGTTGCAATGTCATTCTTGGAAGGCGTTGGATATATGAAATTAAGGCAGTTCCCTCTACCTACCATCAATGTGTGAAGTTGCCTACTCCATGGGGGATAGCAAAGATTAAGAGTGACCAACAAGATGCCAAGCAAGCTAAGGGAAGCATAGCATATACATAAAACAAGGAAGAACATCATGGAGACTAGGGAACAAGATTCCAAGGAAGTAGTCTTAGATCCAAAGGATCTTGATGTTAAAGTCTTGATCAGTGTTGAGATTCAAGAATCCATCGGGAAGGATCTTATATCCTTCCTTCAGCGAAGAAAGACAACTTTTGCATGGAAACACCAGGATATGACAGGTATTTCTAAGAACATTGTAACTCATAAACTTGGAATTGATCCTTCTTTTAGGCCAGTCCATCAAAAAATAAGAAAGTTTGCCCCAGAAAGAAATGCAATTATCCAGGAAGAGGTACAAAAACTCTTGAAGGCAGGTATGATTAGAGAGGTAAAGTATCCAAAATGGTTGGCCAATGTTTTTGTTGTTCAAAAGAAAAATGGAAAGTGGAGGGTATGCGTTGATTTTACTGTTTTGAATAAGCCATGCCCCAAGGATCCTTTCCCTCTCCCCCACATTGACTCTATGGTGGATGCTACCACGTGCATGAAATGCTGACTTTTATGGATTCTTCATCTGGATTTCAACAAATCCAGATGGAACCATCTGCCCAAGAGGATACAGCATTTATAACCCCTACGGGCATATATTATTATATTGCTATGCCGTTTGGTCTTAGAAATGCATGCGCTGCATTTTAAAGATTGGTCAACATGATGTTCAAGGATCAACTAGGTGATACCATGGAAGTCTATATTGATGACATCATAGTGAAATCAAAGAAAGCCGAAGACCACCTCAAGGATTTAGAAGTAGCATTTGACATCCTTAACAAATACAACATGAAGCTAAACCCTTCTAAGTGTGTATTCGGTGTCAAGCCTGGAAAATTCCTTGGATATTTGGTGACCAAAAGGGGAATAGAAGCGAGTTCAAAGCAAATCTAGGCTATCATAAATCTCAAGTCCTCGATGAATGTTAAAGAAGTTCAAAGGTTAATAGGAAGGGTGGAAGCATTAAACAGATGCATCTCTAAGTCCTCAGAGAAATGCAAAGATTTCTATGATATTATGAGGAGAAATAACAAGTTTGCATAGACGGAGAAACATGAAGTTTCCCTCACCGCTCTGAAGAACTACCTATCCTCAGCCTCCGCTCTGGTGATTATACGGCTGTCTCTTTCACTACTTTAAGTGCAGTCTTAGTAAAGGATCAGGAAGGTACCCAACACCCTATCTACTATGTAAGTAAAAGTCTCCTTGATGCAGAATCCAGGTATTCTCACCTAGAAAAACTTATTTTTGCTTTAATTATGGCTTCCACTAAGTTAAGACATTATTTTGAAACTCATACTAATATTGTAAAAACTAACTATACTATAAAGAATGTCCTTAGAAAATCATAAATGTCAGGTAGAATGGCTAAATGGGTTGTGAAACTGAGTGCTTATGATATTCACTATGAGCCTAGAAACGCGACCAAGTCATAGGCCCTAGCAGACTTTGTGGCCGATTTCAGTAGTGACATAGAGGAACAAGCCAATCTTGAAGTTCAACGGCTTGAAGGGACTAAGGATCCTTGGGCACTCTTTACCGATGGAGCCTCAAATGTCAAAGGGACAGGATTAGAAAACACTACTAAAATTGCCATAGGGGGGCATACTACCCCACTCGATAGCTTGTGAATTCCAGGCCACCATCAATGAAGTAGAGTATGAAGCAATCATTCAAGGTATACAGTATGAGAATCAGGTATCTTCAAATCTATGTAGATTCCTTATTGATTGCTAACCACTTTAACGGCTAATATGTAGTCAAAGGTGAAAAATTACTTAAATATTTAGATATAGTAAAGGATCTTGCTGGATCCTTCGATTAGTTTTAACATTACACATGTACCAAGAGAAGAAAATGCAGAGGCTGATGCCTTAGCAATCCCAGTTGTAGCCTTGAAGCTCTCTGAGGATGTAAAACTTCCTATCATTCATGTCTTGTCTTCTGCAATTGAAGAATGCAAAGCAATGGAAATATATGGGAATCTACATATAGATGATGAGGATCACCCTCATGACCATTCATTTTGGATCCTGTCAGGACAGGACCTGGTGCAAAACCTATATAGATTCACAAGAACACACCAGATCTATGAACTCAAGGCCACTTGAATATCCTGGCAGAATCAGTATATTCAAGGGTTGGGAATGAAGGTTTGAATAAAAATAAATAATCAGTAACAAATATGGTAGACAAAGATTCACTATTATTGATATATCGTTTCAATGGAACAGTGATTTTAATGCAAGGAATGTCTAGGGTTTCGTGAAGGCGGCTGTACTAGGATACACAAAGAGAATATTAGCTTAGGTGAATGTGCCCTAGTATTCAGCAAAACGTCCTCATTACATTGTAAACCTAGGACACTATTTATAGTCCCTGACATTCCTTCTAGAAACCCTAATAATTACATAATGAATGACATAAATAAATATGAGTGTAAACAAGTCTTCGAGTATGATATATCTTGGTCGAGCAGACTTAGTATGCATCGCATGCTCGATACAAGTCTTCGAGCAAATACTTCGAATATTTTCAGATAGAAAATATTCTCCTGCAGCAGACTTCAATCTTCATGACAAACTCTTGCTTTGCTCGAATAAGTCCTACGAGCAAGCATGTTCTTCTAGATCTTTTCAATCCTGTCTTAGTGACTTATGGAGAACAACCTTCAGCATACTCGATGTGAAGCTTGCTCGAGACTGAACCATGCTCGAAGTCTATGCTTAGAACATTTGAGATCTTTCTTTATTATATCGATGCTTGACCCAACATTGTGCTCGGAACACTTGGATTAAGTTGGATAGATCAAGTTGTTTGCTCGATTGGTAATCCATACTCGATGAAGAACATTCTTGCTTGATGAAGTGTAGCTTGCTCAAAGCCTTCACCACTTAGAAGAAATTCTAGAAGATAGTCTTATAGACATAAGACATCATGCTCGAGGTAGTGAAACAATGCTCGAAAGTCCAAGCCTGCTCAAAGTCCATACTTAGCTGTTTCTTTAAGGAGGTTGAGAAGATTCCAATCTTCCTTTGTAAATATCCAACTCAACAATCTCCCCCTAGACTGGAACAAGCTCAGTTACAAATGTATTAATTTCTAAAGATAGTCAATTTAAGAAAATGGTCATTACATTATATTACATAATCAGAATTCTGCCTCTTGGGCATTACACATCAAAATTACATATCATTTCAAATTACATATCAAAAGTAAAATTACAAACAAAAAGCATAAAAGATAAACAAGGAATGGTCAGATCATCCTCTAGCTCCTATCCTTGCTATCTCCTTCACTGTCTTCTCTTACCTTTAATCATCTTTTCATATCTGACAGCAGCAGCCCTTTTCTGAAACATTTCTAACTCTACACCATCTTCAGAATCTATTGGTACAGAAACATTGATAATGTCTTCAAGATCCTGGATGTGTATAAATTCCAACTCTTCATCATATTCAACAATTGCAATAGTTCTTCCCTGAGAATTTCTAAGTGATACTGAATCACTTCGCCTATTATAAGTAAGATGTGCAATTTGCCCATCTTTTTGCACTTCAGAATTAGGCACCTCCATCTCTATTCTCATTGCCAGGCTTTCCGTTAATGTTCTTCTGATAGAGCTCGAGCCACTGGCTTTCTGAGTTTTCTTCTTCTTTGATTCCTAGAGAGAGAGTTCTGATAGTTTTACATCACTTATTTTTTATTTCTTCTCTCTCTCTCTCTCTCTCTCTCTCTCTCTCTCTCTCAGCTGCTGTATATGACTCTTTTCTCTTCTGATTGAGCAGTGAGAATCCTTTATCAGCCTATTCTTTCACATATTTAGAGAGGTCATTCTTTTGTTGGCCACCCATTCTGCTTTTGTATTGGTTGCCATATAGATCTAGCTGAGCCATCTTCTCCAATTGTTCTCTCGTAAAGTTTCTAAAGTAATTCCTGAATATTATATGAGTCATTTGACCATCTTCAGTTATGACCCTTAATGTTCTTGGTCTCATATCAAAATATAAAAGAGTTGGCAGATTTAGATTTCTCTGTGGAGCTTGCTACCTCACAACCTCAGATCTAACAAGAAGTCCACTAGGCCTTGTTGCAGATGACTTCTTTCTAGACCTTCTTTTAGATTCATCAAATAATCCCTTAATCTCTTCTCCTTGTTTCAGTATTTGATCTCCCATTCTTGCTCCTCTTCTACATAACACAGTGATCATATCAGCCTTTTGTTGCTCAATTACAGTCTTGATTGGCTGATCATTGTTGCCTTCTTCCTCCATCCTTTCTTTTCTCTTTCTCTCTTCCAACATCTTTCTCTCCACTTTCAGATACAGCTTCTGCTCTCTATGATAGATTTCCAATAAAACTTCATGAGGCAGACTGTCAAATTCCATTTCTTTCATTCCCTTCTTCAATAATATGTCTTTCAAAGTTTGTACTCTTTGTGGGTCATTGAACCATTCAACCGCCTCAGCATTTCTTTTCTCAGCTTCTTGCTTCTCCTTTTCTTGTTTTTCTTTCTCTTTCCTCTCTCTTTCATATTGCATTGCATATCTTTCATGCTTGTGAGAGTCTTTTACCATCTTAACTTTTCTCTTCAATTCCTCTATGGCCAAGTCTTTGATAGAGACATACTTATATCCATGTAGTTCCAAGAATTTGATATCTTTATGTTTCTTTTTCATCTCTTCATATTCTTTCTTACCTTCAGCTTCTTTCCTCCTCACTTCTTTTACATATTGTGCAGTATCATCAACCAAAGCTTGTCTATACATTCTATCAAAATAAGTGAATGGTTGACGATTGAGGTAGGAAGGTGGATGACCAGCTCGCAGTAGGAAGGCTCTTTGTTTCTCTCTCCTTCTCCATTCCTCTGCAACCTCTGTTATACTCTCTTGTCATTTGATCTATGTGCCTTTGTTTATATTCAAGACTTAATAGATAGGCTTTGTCTTCTTTTTCTCTTTTCTCTCCCCTTTCTATCCTCTCGTTCTTCTCCTTATCCTTTAGCTCAGCCAATTGATCAATTTCTTCTTCAGACATTCTTTCAAGAGTTTCAAATTCAAGACCACATTGCATCAGAAAAATGATTTTCTGGTCAGTCTTTAGTCTATCATCATCTTCCTCAACTTCCACATTTTCATGCAAATCTTGTAGAGGCTCTATCATAGGTTCTTCTAACTCAATAATTTGTGGCTTATTGACAACCTTCGGTTTCTCCTTCCTTGTGTTGACTTTCTTTACTGTCTTCTACCTTTTGGCCAAAGGGGTCTCTGTCTCTTCAAATTGTTTTCTCTTTTCAGTCTCTCTAGTATCAGTCTCTTCAAGTTCGACAGGTTCAATTACATTTTCAATATGTTCATCATCAAATATTTCTTCAATTCTTGGTTCTGTGATATTTTCTGTTTGTGGCTCACTACTTCTATTTTGTATTTCACATTATGTTTTCCTTGTAGCAGCTACAATATCAGGTTAGTGTCTCTCAGGATTCTTCAGGATGTTGTTATAGATTCTCAATACTGCCAACTTCGTAAGTAGCGCAAAGCTAAGTCCTTCAGTTGTTCTTTCGTCTTGTTCTGGTATTGTTGGACTTGATTCAGTTTGGGGGCTTTCAAATTGATTTTTCTTTATTTGTTCTATGGCAGCCCCTATACTTTCATCTACCATCTTCTTCATTCTTTCATCGTCTTCTTTTTTCTTTTTCAAATTGATTAACGTTTCAAGCACTTCTTGTGGTATTTCTTCTTCATCTTCTTCAACTGTAGCCATTTTAGCCCTTTCTTCATTCATGATCTCCATTACAGTTCTCACTGACTCTACCTCTGCTACATCTGGATTATTTACTTCATTCCCCTCATGGAATGCTTATCTTCTGTTCACTTTCTCATCTTCATTTTCTTCAACATACTCATCATTTATCAGATTCATGGCATTGGATGTTCCTACTTCTACACTTTGATCACTTGTATCATCATAGTTCTTATTAATCAGCTTAAGGGCATCTTCATCATCAAAATTCTCCGCCAGTTTTGGTGCATCTGAGGTCTTCTCAACCTCATAATGCTCCAGGGTTTGAATTTTCTTCAAAGCTTGTTGCAGAGCATCTTCAAGAGCTTTGTTTCTCACTTCCAAGAAAGCATTCCTCTCCTTGAGCATTATATTTTCAAATTCAAGCTCAGCATTCTCAACAAGTAGATCTTCATTAACATAATTTGGAGATGATGAGGGTGTGGCTTGGGCAGGTCTGAATTCAAGATCAGACAATGGTTGATTTGAGGATGATTCAGGTGATGGCACTTTGTATGCTTCTGTTTCGGCTTGTATTTTTTGGGTGATTAGTGTGGGTGCAGTTTGAACTGGCTCTTGTGTTTGTGATGTTGGAGGTGATGGTATAGATGTTTCTTGTATAGGATCTTATGTTGTTGAGATTGGAGGTGTTGGGATTGATGTATCTTGAATGGGTTCTGGGCTAGTTGCAAATGATTCAGTGGTGGCTAGGGATAATGGTACTGAATCTTGAGCTGGTTCAGGTGATGATATGTCATTTTGGTCTTCTATTAGATCCGGGGACATAGGTGGTGTGATTCTGTGAATATTTTCAGTTACTTCAGTAATCACATTATCAATAAAAAAACATCATCATCTATTTGCACAATTTCTCCTCCACTTGTTCCCACATCGGGTTCTACACTTGTTCCTTCAGTTTGAACCTCTACATTTTCAACTTGTACCTTTGGTTCTGGATTTGTAAACACTATCATTTCGTGTCCAACTGGTTCAATAATCGGTTCAACAGCTTCTTGTTCATTACCCACTTCCACGTCAACCTCTGCAACAACTGGTTCAATCACCTGCGGATCAATTTATGGTTCAACAACTACAATCTCATCTCCTGCACCATCATCACCATCAGCATGATCATCATCATCATCCGATTCTTCATCACTTTCACTCTCTTCAGATTCATCATCACTCTGTTCTGGTGAAGGAGGCACTTCCATTATCTTAATATTTTCATTCAATAACCAAGGAAGAATGTCCCATTCAGCATTTTCATTGCTCCTTGCTCCATTTACTCTTTTATAGATATTTGGATCTTGCAACCTCAGATGTTCTCCAGCCAGGTTAAGACCTTGCAATCCTCTGTTGATAAATATCTGGATGAACCTTGGATACATCAAAAACTTCTCATGATGGGCATTTTGTGCATTGCTAACCAAGACATTAAAAATGAATCTTGAAAAGTTGAATGGCTGGTTGAACAATATAGCAACTTTCATTGTGGCTAGTTCTCTACTCAAAAGAGTCCATGTTCCCCTTCTTGGTGATAAGGATTGAATTACATGGTGGATCAGAAATATATACATCAGTGTGAACATTCCCTTTAGAAATTGTCCTTCATGTGCAATCCCCTGGTAACCTAGCATTTCTTGGAATATTCTCAACAATATTTGGGTTGAATACAGAAGTTGCACTTCATGATTGTCGTTCAGCTGCAGTGCTTCTCTAATGGATGCTTCTGTGACTTCAATATCTTGCCCAAGGATAGAAGCTTCAATCCTCCTTCCATTTATATCATCCATATACTCAGCAGAACCCTAGAAATCGGTAATATGATTTCTATATATGGTTGGGTCCTCTGTTAGTGCTACTCGAATATTGGTGTTCTTTAGGAAGTTTATAATGAACTCCAGCTCTCTATTCTCATGGTATACCACCAAACGAGCACGCATGTTGTGCTTAGGTTCGAACTTCATTGCCATTAGTCCTGCAAAATAAAAGAAATTTCCAGTATTCGTGATAGCGGAGTAATAGCAGTTGGTAGTTAAAGAAAAAAGTCATCTTCAGTAACCTGTTCCATAACAATTTGCGAACCTACACAAATCTAGTAAACAGTCAATAAGAGATTCAATAGAAACCCTAATTCCGAAACTCGGAGATATGATAATCGATAATCGATATCTTACCGAGTTGGAAACAGAGCTAATGGCTATAATCGAGTAATTATTCAAGCACAATCGAGTGATTTGGTAGAGAAGGGGAGGCACGAGCAAAAGGTTTGTTTTGGTCTAAGAGAGGGAAAAAGTGTTTGGAAAATTTTCGAAGCCCCCCTTTTATACGTAGCGCTTGGGTAGTACAACCTAGATTTGTCGTCTAGTGCACTCCAGATGTCATTTAATTTGAAATAAATGAACAATCTCTGCTCGAGCATACAACCATAAACAGATCTCCTATTTTGCTCGAATACCCTTTTACAAAGCATGCTCGACTTATATTTGTTAGAAAATGGTTAAGTACTTAAGAATATTCACTAAAATGTCTGCTCGAAACGCAGTATACTCGAGAGAAAACTTAGACTAAAATTTTAGTCTTTGAGACTTTTGAAAACTGTGCTCGAGTTTACCTGTGCTCGATTCCTTTACTTAACCAAAATTTCAATTTTAATTTTCTCAAGAACAATCACACATGCTCGTTCACAAAACCATACTCGAGAGCATTTCTAACAAACACTTAGAGTAATCAGTTCAAATAAGATATTCAGTATGCTTGAGAACACTTGGTTAAATTTTCAAATACAACATTATTCTTACATGCTCAAAATACTCAGTTAGTCAAACATACTCGAGATACTTTAAATCATTAAGTCTACTCGAACACACTTATACAAAGAATCACTAAGTCTCCTGTTCTCGTAGAGTAAAACTTAAGAGTCTGTCACAAATTTATGCTCGAAACACTTAGAAAAATTATCAGGCATAACCTAAAACTCATGTGCTCGAAATACTTAGAAGAATACTCATACAATTTATCATACTCGAAGTACATTCAAATCATCAACTCTACTCGAGCATACTTATACAACTGATCATTTCGTTACCTATGCTCGTAGAGTACACATATGCTCGAAATACTTAGCAAAATCTATCATTCCACAACTTGTTCTCGTGGAGCCAAACTTAATTATCTAGTATACACGCATGCTCGAAACACTTGGAAAAGTCAATCATTCCATAACACTGTGCTCAAAAACTCAAAATCATACAAGTAAGAATCTATGCTCGAAGTACTTAGAAAAGTTTTCAAGACATATATTTGTACTCGATGAGCACGAAGATCAATTTCAAGAATAGATTCATGCCCGAAACACTTTGAGAACAGTTCTAAGACCAGAACATGCTCGAAAAGACTTGTAACATTTCAGATCACACATTTGAAACAAATTAACACTTGTCTAGCAACCTAGACAACTTCAAACATAAACTTTTGCTTAAATCATCAAAATTTATCATTTTAGACACTACATTGACTCAAGCATAAGTTTAAGGTGAATAAGAAATCAAAATTCAGTTATTGGTCACTTCAAAACATTTTATAAAGAGATCTCCACATGGGATCATACTGTCTAATCACTTTCACAACATGTCATGGTTGGCATTATTATGACTTAGTTCAGGTTGACAACAGCTATAAAACTTAGCATGATTATCATTGTTTTTAGTGATATGATTAAGGTTCAATTAAATGCATAAGATATGAATGGTCAACACTTTGGACCTAGGTTGTCCCTAATATCTTCTCAAGGCTTATTTAGCTTTCTCAAAGTCACCCCAATTTGACTTCAACCCCCTGATGTATGGTCCAAATAGTTTTGATTATATGAGCAGTATTTATAAACAGGCAGACTTTAAGGTTGAACGTTGGACTTACATGTCATCGGGACTTACATGCCTTACATTCAGGGTGTTTAGGACTTATTTGAATACCCACCCCTGTAGTTTCCTTGATGCCCTTTTAAGTCTGTTTATTTTTAGCATGTGTAACATATTTTTTTATTACTTAAGCTAATACATATATATTTACAACTGCTCAACTATTAAATAAAAGAGTTTTTGGGTGACCATAACATCAACAGGCTTGTGTATGACTGGATAATTACCTTTCTGTCTATCATTTGGAGAGATGTGTAAGGAAACATACCTTGACTTTCAAATGTATCACCACTCTCAGACTTAGCAAGATCATTATGTTTATATCACTTAAACAACTACTTATCATGGAAGGCTACCATACAATATAAATGACTGAATTTGGTCCTTTAAGCCTATAATCCATGTGTTATGTGAATTAAACAGTTTCCTATCATTTCGCAAAAGGTTGGATACAATCTCTATCTTAAAAACTTTTTAAGTTTCTATAAAGCTTGTAACTGAATAATCTTATTATTTCTCTATTGAGATCACCAAAAACAGTTTGCTTAATTCAAAAATCATTTAATTGTTTCAAAAATCACTTCTCTTTAAAATTCATTTTGCATTTGATTTTGAAAACAACTTTGTCTTTCAAAAATGATCTGTTTTGACTCATAAACCTTTTGTTCAAACATTTCACCTAATTTTCATTCAATTAGACACATTTATTCAGGATGACTGTTTGTTCATTCAAGCACACATCAATCACAAACACTTTGAATCAACTATCACAAGAATATATCATTTCATAACAATTGATTCAATCAGATTTCAACTTCAAAGAATTTTATGAAGAGCATTCATGCAATTTGTTAGACAAATTTTTCTAGCAAACAATCATAACAAGCAAAGCAAAGGATAATCAGTAAGCATATTTCACACATTCATGTATTCAAAAACAGTGCAGATTCATATAGTCAATTAAGCATCTCACTTAAGAACACATTATCAATTAAACCTCATCAGCATTAATCATTCCTAGGCATTCAACAGAAAATGACACTTGGTTTTGTCTAAAGGTTTGGTGAATAAATTAGCCAAATTGTCACTATTCTCTACCCTTTTCATTTCTATTAGCCCGTTTTCATTACAATCTCTAATGAAATGATGCCAAATTTCTATATGCTTAGTTTTAGATTGATGAACATGATTTTTCACAATAAACATGGCAGCAGTATTATCTATGAAAATAGGAGTGAGTAAGAAATTCAGACCAGCCTATTCCAAAGAACCTGTGCACAACAAGCAGATGAAGCAATGTACTCAGCTTCAGCAGTCGAGATTCACACTGTTGTTTGTTTCTTGCATTGCCATGACACCAGCCTATTCCCTAGAAATTGGCATCCTCCTGAGGTTGACTTCCTACTCATGTTGCAACCATCATAGTCATTGTCAGTGAAAGCTGTCAAGTCAAAGGAGTTGTTCTTTGAATACCAGATGCCCAAATCTGGTTTCCCTTTCATGTATCTGAAAATCCTCTTCACTGCTAACATGTGGGAGACTTTGGGGTTTGCTTGGAATCTGGCACAGACACACACTACAAACATGATATCTGGCCTTTATGCTATCAAATGAATGATCCTATCTTGGCCCTGTAGTCATGCTGATCCACTGGCTCCCCCTTTTAATCAGCTAACATTTTCTTATGTGTATCCATTGGAGTGGACACTGTCTTTAAGTCTTGGCATTTAAATTTTGTCAGAATTTCTTGTACATACTTGGATTGATTTATGAATATTCCATCATTCTTCTGCTGCACTTGCAATCCAAGAAAGAAATTCATCTCTCCCATAGAGCTCATTTTATACTTTGATTTCATGACTGTCTCAAAGTCCTTGCACATTTGCTCATTTGTTGATCCAAAAATAATGTCATCTACATACACTTGAACCAACAGCAAATCTCTATTCATTCTCTTGTAAAATAGAGTCTTGTCAATTGCTCATCTGCAGAATCCATTATCCAGAAGTTGGTTTGAGAGCTCATCATACCAAACTCTAGGAGCTTGATGTAGTTCATACAAAGCTTTGCTCAATTTGTACACCCTGTTTGGATAATTTGGATCTTCAAAGCCAGGAGGCTGAGTAACATAGACTTCTTTATCAATATTCATATTTAAGAATGCAGACTTGACATCTAAATGATAGACTTTTATGTTCATTGATGTTGCATAGGCTAAGAAGATTCTTATGGCTTCCAGTATTGCAACTGGGGCAAATACTTCTTCAAAGTCTATCCCTTTTTCCTGTAAGCATCCCAAAGCCACCAGTCTTGCCTTATTCTTAATGACTATTCCTCTTTCATCCTTCTTATTCCTAAAAACCCACTTGATGCCTATTGCACACTTTCCCCTTGGCTTATCCACTAAGTACCATACTTGTAAGTCTCCGAATTGTGCTAACTCTTCGTGTATTGCTTCTACCCAAATGTTGTCCCTTAAAGCTTGATTGATGTTCTGAGGTTCAATTTGGGAAAGAAAGAAGACATAAAGACAAATGTTAGCTCTTTCAGAAGAACTTCTAGTCACTCTTTCATGCAAGTCTCCAATTATATTTTCAGCAGGATGATTTTTTTGCACTGAGGAAGTCTGAACAATCTGGTATGTAACAATTTTAGCATCTAGATATGAAATATTCACATCAGGAACATCAACCTGTGGTTCTTCTTCATTCTCAGTAGTCTCTTGGTTGTTGGTATGTCCAGATGTAGATGCTTCATTATTTCCAATTTGTAATGACTCAAATAGTGATTGGAACCTACCGTCATACACATTTGTCTCTTTTGTTTGACTTGTCGTTGGTTCACTCTCCACTACACTTGGGCCATCATCTTGAGCTTCAACTTCAGTTTCACCTGATCTTCTATCATTTTTCAAAAACTTACACTCTTTTTCACTAGCAATAGCCCTTGACCATAATCTGTCTAGATCAATTTCTTTATATTTTCCTTTTTCTTCCACACTTGTTCTTAACAGACTTTCATCCATATTTTCACTGTAGATTTTGAATGACTTGATCAATTTCTCCAAATAAAACAATCACTTTGGTCCATCAACATCCTTAAAATTATTTTGATTGAAGACTATGTCTGAGGACTCAATGGCACACATATGTTCCTTGACATGAACTCTATAAGCTTTTGATTGTGATGAATAGCCCACAAAGAAGCATTCCAATGACTTGGATTGGAACTTGTTCAAGTAGTCTTTTGTGTTCAATAGTGAGCATTTACAACCAAAAGGCTTTAAGAATTTCACATAAGGCTTTCTTCTGAAAAGTATCTCATATGGAGTCTTGTTGTGAGCCTTGTTCAAGAGGACCCTGTTCTGCAGATAGCATGTAGTGTTGATAGCTTCTGCCTAAAATATTACTGGTAAGTATGCATCAGCTATCATGGTTCTTGCAGCTTCTATAAATGTTCTGTTTCTTCTCTCTACAACATCATTTTGTTCAGGAGTCCTTGGGGCACTAAATTGCTGAAAGATTCCTTTAGAAGTGCATAATTCATCCATGATTCCAATTATAAACTCTGTCCCATTATCACTTCTGATCACTTTCACCTTCCTATCAAGTAGATTTTCCATTCTTAGCATATAACCTTTGATTAATTCAGCTATTTCATCCTTTGTCCCTAAGAAGAATATCCATGTGAATCTTGAAAAGTCATCAGTAATCACAAGGCAAAATCCTTTCTTTTCAATACTTAGAACACTCACAGGACCAAACAAATCCATGTGAAGTAGTTCCAGCACCTCATCAACTGTGTTACTCAGTTTGCTTCAGTAGAAATTTCTCATCACCATTTAGGAAACCAGGTCTCTCCATTCTTTTTCCTTTGAAACTAGACCTTTTTCCTTTGATAGACTTGTCTGATTCACTAGTGTAACGCCCGTTAACTCCGGTTTCAAGAATTAAAGCTTGTAGAGTATGTACAACTCTCGGGACTTAACCGACGTTTCTCGGAAGCCTTTACGTCATCCCGGTACGTTAAAAAAAACCTAACTCTTCCTTCCATTTTGCCTTACACTTCAATCTGGAGGGACTAGAGTGTAATATCTTATGTTATAACAAAATCTAACCCTAGCCCCACCATTTCTACGATCGGCAGGTAGAAGGTGACCCAAGACCCACGATTTTCTTTTTTTGCAGCCAATTCTAAGCCTTAGAACTTCAATTCAAGGTATGTACTACGATTCCCCAAGTCTTTTACACGTTAATTGATCCTTATATTGCGCGAATTGATCGAAAAACGTCTTGTTGTAGGCTAACCGGATGGCTGCCTAATTGAGCTTTTCCGGGGCTGTTTTGAGTGAGGTTTTCGCGTCAAAATCCCACTAAGTATGACATGTACATCATATTATAATTTCACGGCCATTGGAGGTGTTTAGGTCGGTCAATCAGTTTTAGTTCGAAAACTAGGGTTTATCGGGTGTAGAATTTCAAATTGTTGAGTTTGATGCGTTAATTGATCGGATGACCAACCGAATCAATTTGTACAGCCCTAGGGGGTTTAAGGGATGTGGAAAAATTATTTTTTTGATGCTCGGGCTGTTGTGGTTAGTGCTTCGTCAATCGAGTCGGCGGTGCGCGAATTTTCGTTTAAACATTAAAGTAAGAGTTGTAAAAAGGAACCGTCAACCCTATCAACTCGGGTGACATAATCTTGATGAATGAAAAGATTTAAAATGGAATTTGGTCCATTCGGGGCTGATTCGTTAATAAATGGTTTTAAGGTTTATTACACGCGCATTCGACCCGATTTGATTGTCCTTAGGCCTTGGGCCAAGTTGTTGGGCCTTGGGCCAAGTGTTGGCAAGTTTTTGGGCCTTGGGCCAAGTTGTTGGGCCTTGGGCCAAGTGGTTGGGCTTTGGGCCAAGTGTTGGGCCTTGGGCCAAGTTGTTGGGCCTTGGGCCAAGTTGTTGGGCCTTTGGCCATGCGTTGGGCCTTGGGCCAAGTTGTTGGGCCTCGGGGCAAGTGTTAGGCCTTGGGCCAAGTTGTTGGTCCTTGGGCTAGAGTGTTGGGCTTGAACAGCCCATTAGGCAAGAGTGTTCTTACGTTCCAGTCTAGTAATGTGTTGTGTATAATTTACAGGCCCTTGCTTGTGATCGTGTACTTAGGATTCTCCTAGCTCGTTGCAGGTGTTCGATTGATTTCAGGTGAGTTCATGATGCCCTTTTTAACTCTTTTTTAAATTTTGGGCTAGCATGCACACCTAAGTGTTTTCTTACATGATGAAAGGTTTTAAACGAGTTTATATAGGCCTGCTAGTATATGGTAGATCTTGGGATGTTAAATATATATATATATATATGTATATACATTATTTCTTGGCCTATATATGGCAATGTTGTAGTCGTTTCGACTACTGATGTTATGTATGCCTACTTTGTGTTTGCATGCACTGATGTTACGTGTTTGGGTTGTACATTTGCTCGACCCTGATGTTATACGTGGATGTTATATTTTTATACTGTGATATATATAGAGATGTAATTGAAAGGATGTTTACATATACATTTTGTATATGTATGTATGAGGATGTTTAGTTCGGTAATGATGATTTGATGAATGTACCCTTTTACGCTTTAAAACTTTTGGTTTGACTATCTTAACTATTACTACTGATGTTATTTACTTAAAAAATTTGAACTCACTCAGCTCAAGCTGACTTTGTGTGCATGTTAGTGTCAGTTTCAGGTTAGGAAGAGGATGCCTTACCGCTTGGACGTGCACGAAGCTACTTGGACGGTGAAGGGCATACGGGAATTGAAGTTTTACTATTAAACATTTATTATTAAAAGTTTTTATTTAAAGATAACTATGTTGATTTCGGGCAAAATTCCCGGGTTTTGGGAACTTATTTTATTGTTTATGTTTTCCACTGAATTATACTCTAAGATGTTGGTTTTAATGAAAAGAATTGTTTTTTTAGCTTAATTATTTTACAAGCGTTCTGAATGATTACCAACTGTGGGGTTCCCGGGGTTCGGGACCTTACAAGTTGGTATCAGAGCCTTGGTTCGAGGGATCCGAGCATCCCCGAATGCTTGGACTCGAACTGTAAGAAAAGAGACCAGTATGCCCACCGCGAGTAGCTGCACGCCAAGAGGTAACTTTTAATTAATTAGTCATTCCTTTAGATTTAAAAGTTCCCGGTATGTGATTAACTGTTTAAGTGTTAGATGGAAGGCTAACGAGGTTAGGGGCAAGGGGTGGTTAGGACGGGCGGGTAAAGTAAACGACTAATTACACTTGATCAACGTCATTAGCAGTTTACCCTTACCTTACATGTTCTAATTACCACTTGTACTTGACCGTGTTAAAATTCTGTCTTTGTAGTGATAAGTCATGGTTAATACTCGAGCAGCTAAGAGAGGTGGTTCTAGTGTTCGTGGTCGTGGTCGTGGTCGTAAGCCACGTGCCGAAACCGAGAGTGAGATTCCTACTTCCCAGCATGACACCCCGATTCATGAGAAGGGGGATAACCCCGCTTTAGATCCTACTATGTGCGCGGCTATCACGAATGAGGTTTACCAGGTGCTCCATAGCGCCATTCCTGAGATCGTTGCTGAGGTCGTCAGGGCCATGGAGGAGTCACTGGTTGGTAAGGGTTCGGATAGGGGAAGGAAGAGTAAGGAGGTGCAGGTAGAAGAGGAAGAGGAAGTATATGTGCCGAGTAGGGATGAAGATGAGGTGCGGACTATTAGTGTATCTACTCGGGGATGCTCGTATGGTAACTTTAAGAAGTGTGACCCCCTTCTTTCGATGGTACTAAAGATGCATTGGCAGCACATCAGTGGGTGATAGAGATGGAGGTTGTTCTGAGGGTTAGTAAGTGCAAGGGGGATGATATGGTAACTTATGGTACTGCCTCGTTTTGTTTCGAGGCATTATGTTGGTGGGATAACTTGGCACAACCTATGGGTGATCGTTCGATTAAGAGGATGACATGGGATGAGTTGAGAAATTGGTTCTCGATCAGTTTTGTCCTCCACATGAATTGGATAAGATAGAGCAGAAATTCTTGACCTTGGAGGCTGGTACTATGTCGCATCGGGTGTATACCACCAAGTTTAACAAGATGGCTCGTTTATGTCCCGACTTGGTTACTCCCAAAACCAAGAGGATAAAGAAGTACGTGAAGGGGCTTCCGGTGGATATTCGTAGAGGTGTGTTGACTACCGACATGAACTCTTTTCACTCGGTGGTCACTCTAGCAGGTACGTTGTATGATCAGAGGAGGAAGTTACCGCCGCCCGAGAATAGGAAGAAATGGAACTCAAATTCATACGGTAAGCGGCCCGGGGGAAGCAAATTTAATCCGTCTGAGAAAAGGGTAAAGGCTGAGACTTTTGAGTTCAAAAGGGGTGCGGAGTTCGGTAATTGCAAGAAGTGCGGGAAGCCACACAAGGGGGAATGTAGGATTGGGTCTGGCACTTGTTTTCATTGTGATAAGGTAGGACACCCTCATTTCGAGTGTCCGACATTGACCTGTTTCCGCTGTAAGGTTCGGGTCACTTGGTATCAAACTGTCCTTCCAGTAAGGCGGGGGGGTCCAGGCAGGGGACTTCCTCGAGGGGGAAGATGGATGAGAAGCCGAAGGCCAGGGCAAGGGCCTTCAACATCTCCAAGAAGGAAGCAAAAGATTTGCGGATGTCGTTTCGGGTACTTTTTCCTTATTTAGCTCTCATTCCACCGTTATAATTTCTTGTTCCTTTGAAATCGTATGTGTTAAGCAGTAGTATAATATCATCCCAGGTACTTTCCTACTTGATGAGTTACAGACTTCAGTTTTATTTGATTCGGGCGCCAGTAGGAGTTTTGTGTCTACCGCTTTCTGTTCCTTGTTGAATAAATCACCCGAGCGCGTAGTCGATGGGTTTGAGGTTGAGGTCGCCGTAGGAAAATCCATGTCCGTGTCTAGGGCTATTCAAGGTTGTTCCATCGAGTTGTCTGGTTATAGATTTCCGGTGCGATTGTATTTGATGCCGCTTGGTTGTTTCGATGTGGTGCTCAGGATGGATTGGCTCGCGAATGCTGATGCTCAGATCATTTGTGGTCAGAAGCTCGTTCGTCTAAGGGCCTCGGATGGGACTCGAATTATGGTCTTCGGTGATCGGAATGTTACGACGCCACATATTATATCCATGCTTAAGGAGGGAAAGTTGATGCAGCGGGGGTGCGGGGCGTATCTTGCATATGCTATAAATGTGAATACCGAGGTGGCTAGCGTCTGTGATGTTCCTATTGTTCGGGATTTCCCGGATGTATTTCCAGATGATTTGTCAGATGTGCCGCCGGATCGCGAGGTCGAGTTCCAGATAGACCTTGTACCGGGCGCCAAGCCCGTTGCCCGAGCTCCCTACCGCCTAGCGCCGAATGAAATGAAGGAACTTATGGCTCAATTGGAAGACTTTCTCGATAAGGGCTTTATTCGATCGAGCATCTAGCCTTGGGGTGCCCCGGTCTTGTTCGTTAAGAAAAAGGATGGTAGCATGCGAATTTGCATTGACTACCGTGAGTTGAATAAGCTCACTGTTAAAAATCGGTACCCGCTCCCGAGGATCGACGACTTATATGATCAACTCCAAGGGGCCAATTGGTTCTCGAAGATCAACCTTAGGTCCGGGTATCATCAGCTGAAGATTCGGGAGGAAGATATTCCTAAGACTGCCTTCCGCACTCGTTATGGACATTACAAACTTCTGGTGATGTCTTTCGGTTTGAGCAACGCACCGGCTGCGTTCATGGATCTTATGAACCGGGTGTGTAGACCGATGCTCGATCGTTCGGTTATTGTGTTCATTGACGACATTTTTCTGTACTATAAAAGTGAATCCGGTCATCTTAGGGAAGTGTTGGAGGCTCTGCGGGAGAACAAATTGTATGCGAAATTTTCTAAGTGTTCCTTCTGGTTACGTGAGGTTCAATTCTTGGGCCATGTTATTAACCCGACTGGTATTCTGGTTGACCCTGCAAAGGGGGAAGCCGTAAATGAATGGGAGTCTCCTAAGTCTCCAACCGAAATCCGTAGCCAATGTCCAGAATGAAGCGTTGCAGGTGGAATGGATTATGTCAGAACGTGTTTGGGGTCAGGAGAAATTGTTGGAAGACGTCGGTGACGGGGTGAAATATAAGGATGGTGGTTTTTGGGTACCGAGGTATGGGGGATTCAGAGATAAAATTTTGGATGAGGCACACAAGTCGCGCTATTCCATTCATCCGGGCTCGACCAAGATGTACCAAGACTTGAAGAAAAATTATTGGTGGCCTGCGATGAAGTTTGAGGTGGCTCAGTACGTGAGTAAGTGTTTGACATGTCTACAAGTTAAGGCCGAGCATCAGAAGCCATTTGGGATACTTCAGCCGTTGGAAATACCTGAGTGGAAATGGGAGCATCTTACTATGGATTTCATGACTAAACTGCCTCGTACTCCTAGGGGCAATTATGACACCATTTGGGTAATCGTGGATAGACTGACCAAGAGCGCTCATTTCTTGCTGATTCGAGAGATTTTTAATTCTGAGCAGCTGGCCGATGTGTTTATTCGTGAGATCGTCTCCAGGCATGGGGTGCCGGTATCTATTGTTTCGGATAGGGATATGCGTTTCACCTCCAGATTTTGGAAAAGGTTTCACGAGGTGATGGGCACCAAACTCCTCATCAGTACTGCTTATCACCCGCCGACGGATGGTCAGTCCGAGAGGACCATTCAGACTCTCGAGGATATGTTGCGGGCTTGTGTTATCGACTTTGGTGGTAGTTGGGACCGTCACTTACCGTTGGTGGAGTTTTTGTATAATAACAGTTATCACGCCACGATTGGGATGCCACCGTTTGAGATGTTGTATGGTAGGAGGTGTAGGACTCAAGTCTGTTGGGGTTCAATTGGTCAAAAGCAGTTGGGTAGTTTAGAGGTGGTCGAGGCTACGACTGAGAAGCTCGACAAGATTAAAGCATTTATGAAGGCCGCGCAGGATCGTCAGAAATCTTATGCAGATAAAAGGCGAAGGCCTATTGTGTTTGAGGCTGGGGATCAGGTTATGTTAAAAGTTTCTCCCTGGAAGGGCATTATTCGTTTTCGTAAGAGGGGGAAGCTTAGTTCGAGGTTTATTGACCCGTTCCGTGTATTAGCCCGAGTCGGTGAGGTAGCATATAGGCTGGAATTGCCCGAGGAGCTCGCGGGGATTCATCCTACTTTTCACGTGTCCTATATGAGGAAATGCTTAACGGATGAAGAGGCCCATGTGCCTCTCGATGACATTGAACTCGATAGTAAGCTGAACTACGTTGAGAAACCGATTGCTATTCTTGACCGTTAGGAGAGGCGTTTGAGGAATAAGGTGGTTAGACAGTTGAAGGTGTAGTGGAAACACCGTAGGGGTTCCGAGGCCACTTGGGAGACTGAAGAAGAGATGATGAAGCATTATCCGCAGCTGTTCCTGTCGCATCGGGATTCGGGGACGAATCCCATTGTAAGGAGGGTGGACTTGTAACGCCCTTTAACTCCGGTTTCAAGAATTAAAGCTTGTAGAGTATGTATAACTCTCGGGACTTAACCGACATTTCTCGGAAGCCTTTACGTCATCCCGGTACGTTAAAAAAACCTAACTCTTCCTTCCATTTTGCCTTACACTTCAATCTGGAGGGACTAGAGTGTAATTTCTTATGTTATAACAAATTCTAACCCTAGCCCCCACCATTTCTGCGATTGGCAGGTAGAAGGTGACCCAAGACCCACGATTTTCTTTTTTTGCAGCCAATTCTAAGCCTTAGAACTTTAATTCAAGGTATGTACTACGATTCCCCAAGTCTTTTACACGTTAATTGATCCTTATATTGCGCGTATTGATTGAAAAACGTCTTGTTGTAGGCTAACCGGGTGGCTGCCCAATTGAGCTTTTCCGGGGCTGTTTTGAGTGAGGTTTTCACGTCAAAATCCCACTAGGTATGACATGTACATCATATTATAATTGCATGGCCATTGGAGGTGTTTAGGTCGGTCAATCGATTTTAGTTTGAAAACTAGGGTTTATCGGGTGTAGAATTGCAAATTGTTGAGTTTGATGCGTTAATTGATCGGATGACCAACCGAATCAGTTTGTACAGCCCTAGGGGGGTTTAAGGGCTGTGGAAAAATTATTTTTTTGATGCTCGGGGCTGTTGTGGTTAGTGCTTCGTCAATCGAGTCGGCCGTGCGCGAATTTTCGTTTAAACGTTAAAGTAAGAGTTGTTAAAAGGAACCGTCAATCCTATCAACTCGGGTGACATAATCTTGATGAATGAAAAGATTTAAAATGGAATTTGGTCCATTCAGGGCTGATTCGTTAATAAATGGTTTTAAGGTTTATTACACGCGCATTCGACCCGATTTGATTGTCCTTGGGCCAATTTGTTGGGCCTTGGGCCAAGTGTTGGGCCTTGGGCCAAGGGTTGGCAAGTTGTTGGGCCTTGGGCCAAGTGATTGGGCCTTGGGCCAAGTTGTTGGGCCTTGGGCCAGAGTGTTGGGCTTGAACAGCCCATTAGGCAAGAGTGTTCTTACGGTCCAGTCTAGTAATGTGTTGTGTGTAATTTACAGGCCCTTGCTTGTGATCGTGTACTTAGGATTTTCCTAGCTCGTTGTAGGTGTTCGATTGATTTCAGGTGAGTTCATGATGCCCTTTTTAACTCTTTTTAAATTTTGGGCTAGCATGCACACCTAAGTGTTTTCTGACATGATGACAGGTTTTAAACGAGTTTATATAGGCCTGCTAGTATATGGTAGACCTTGGGATGTTATATATATATATATATATATATATATATATGTATATATATATATACACACACACACACACATTATTTTTTGGCCTATATCTGGCGATGTTGTAGTCGTTTCGACTACTGATGTTGTGTATGCCTACTTTGTGTTTGCATACACTAATGTTACGTGTTTGGGTTGTACGTTTGCTCGACCCTGATGTTATACGTGGATGTTATATATATATATAATGTGATATATATAGAGATGTAATTGAAATGATGTTTACATGTACATTTTGTATATGTATGTATGAGGATGTTTAGTTCGGTAATGATGATTTGATGAATGTACCCTTTTACGCTTTAAAACTTTTGGTTTGACTATCTTAACTATTACTACTGATGTTATTTACTAAAAACTTGAACTCACTCAGCTCAAGCTGACTTTGTGTGCATGTTAGTGTGAGTTTCAGGTTTGGAAGAGGATGCCGTATCGCTTGGACGTGCACGAAGCTACTTGGATGGTGAAGGGCATACGGGAACTAAAGTTTTACTATTAAATATTTATTATTAAAAGTTTTTATTTAAAGATAACTATGTTGATTTCGGGCAAAATTCCCGGATTTTGGGAACTTATTTTATTATTTATGTTTTCCGCTGAATTATACTCTGAGGTGTTGGTTTTAATGAAATGAATTGTTTTTTTAGCTTAATTATTTTACAAGCGTTCTGAATGATTACCAACTGTGGGGTTCCCGGGGTTCGGGGCCTTACAACTGGATGATTCATTCAATTTCAAGACAGCCTTCAATCTCTTTTCTAACTTCACTCTTTTTGCTTCATCATCATCTGAATCTTTCTCTCCTTTCAAGTACTTCTCGTATTTTTCTTCGTATAGCTTCATGTCGTGTCCACAGTACTTTTCAAGAATGTCATACTTCTTTTGTTCTTCCATCCAGCATGAGTCAGTGTGATGTCCATAAGAATCACACTTCTTGCACCACACCTTTGCAAAATTCCCAAGTTCTTCAAGTTCTTTTTCATATTTAATCTTGTCACTTGGTCTTGGCAAGTCAAATCATAAGGATGTTTTTGCATAAGTGGTCTTACTGAAATCAGCTTGAATAGGTCCACATACTTCCAATACTTGTGGATCTTTTGCTTTCACAAACTTGATCACTTTCTCAAGCAAGTGTATGATGAATTTTCTTCCCTTCCAGTCACAACTTTTCTTCTTGGTACATACTCCACATTTCCAATGTCAAATAATTCATGATTTGAGAATACTAGATATATTAGAGTAGTAAAATTGACATTGGAAGAACTTTTTGGTTTGTTGTTCTTGGGTCCAGATCTTTCACAAAGGTCAAATACCTTGTGTTCTCTTCTCATTTTCTCATAATGTTTCTTCAGTTTAGGTGTTGATCTTGGAACCTTTGGAATTTTGTCACTATTATTCTTCTTAACTTGCTTCCTCACAAACTTTTTAGCAGATGAGTTATTGCTTTAACAACTGCAGGTGCTTTCCTCACTAGAGTATTCACTCCACTTTGCCTTAACCTCAACAGGTTTCTTTTCCTTTGCAATTGGTGCACCCTTCTCATTAATCACAAACTCACCCTCTTTGTCAAAAATCACATTAATATAGAGTTCCATAGACTCTTTCTTGTCCTTAAACACAGTCTTGAACTGCTTCAAGTATTCCACTCTTTGCTCTTTATCCACCTTGAGTTGATATTTGTCACAAAAGGGAGGTGGGAATTTCTTATGCTTCTCTCCAGGTTTCATTTTCTCAATATGTCCCACAATGTTTCCTGTGGACACAAGGTTCTTAAGAAAGTCCACCTCAATCAGCAGTTCTGTGTTCTTAAGTTTTTCTTCTGTATACAACTTTTTCAACCCTTCTATCTCCACACTCAATTTGGACTGGGTCAAGTAAGCTTGCATACAGTCCTCTTCCAGACTTTTGATTTGATTATCATAGGTATACTCACTTGCTCCATAGACATTCAACATTGCATCCTTTCTTCCACACTCACTTTTCTAGTTCCCAACCTCTCTGTTAAGATCATCAATAATTTTTAGAAGGTCAGAAGTAGAAAGTTCAGTGGTTACCTTAGAGTGTGAAGATTCTCCAGTTTCATGCACCTTGGCCATGTATGCAACATTGGCCTTTTCCATTTCTGCTACATGATTATTCCAGTCAAAATCACCATCTTGAGGCACCATGGTTACAGCAACATTTTCTTGGTCCCTGTTTTGATTGGCAACATTAACAACTCCCTTTGCTGAGGCTGGGCTTGCTGTTGGGGCCTGTTCTATTGTTGATTAGGATTCTGGTTCAAAGGTTGGACTCTTTGCTGATACCCTTGTTGATTTTGATGTTGATTCTGGTAGAACTGATTTTGATTCACTTGATTCCCTTGCTGATTCTGATGTTGATTCTGATCTTGACCAGGCTGCTGGCAGTTGTAATTTATCAAATCCAATTCTGTCATTCAGACCTGCAAAGGTTGTTCTTCCTGTTTAGTTAAACAACCTCTTGTTTCTTACTGCAAGCATGGCTGCTTGCCATTTCAAATCCATATCTTCTAGCTCATCAGCATCGATCTATTCCAAGTCCTCTTGAACCACACTTGTATGAATAATGTTCTTGGCAACAAATGCATTATTCAATCATCTGTATGTTGAACCTCTGCTGACTGGTACTCATTCCCCTGACTCTGATTTTGGACATATGGTGCATGTCCACTTGCAGTTGAAACATTATCATATTCAATCATCTCTATGTTGAACCTTTGCTGACTGGCACCATTCATAGAGCTTGTTTCTGAAGGTTCTTCAATGATTGGTTGTAGAGATCTGGTAACCTTGCTCATAGGGGCCACATGAGCATTTATCACTGAAAAACTTGGCTTGTCCTCTTTGAGCATGTTATGCTCAATCATTTCATGTTCAGCTGCTTGCAGGAAGGAAACCACATCATCCAACTTGAAGTTGGGAAAATTCACCTTCTCTCTAATGAACTTGCTTGCGGTATACCATTCACAAGAAAGGGAAGTAAGCAGTTTCTTGTGCAACTCGAAATCAGAGATTTGTAAATCAGTGGTTCTGATTTCATTGACAATGGCCATGAACCTCTGCAAAACGGAGTTTAATCTTTCACCTTCGTTAAACTTGAATAAGTCAAGTTGTTGCTTCAAACGATCTTTCTTTATATCCCTTAACTCAACATTTCCCTCAAACATTTCAACAACAGCATCATACATATCTTTAGCTTTAGTGTAATGATTCACACTTGTCAAGATTTCCCATGACAGTCCCAATTTCAGCATGGATAAGGCTTTATAATCTCTCTTTCTCATCTGCCTTTCCATAACTGCATTATTTTTTGGAGCTGCAGCAGGAACATATGGTCCATCCTTGATGGAGTTCCATAGTTCTGTATCATTATAGTTGACAGTAGCTTCAAACAATACCTTCCATTTTATATAACTTTCTTGACCGAGCAACCTTGGTATTTTGTTTGTAGAAACCTCTTATTCATCCATCTCTTTAGATCTGGACTTACACACGTACAAACCCTTCCAAGCCTCAAACTTTGTCTCTAAACCTTCAAACCCGTGGCCTTCAAAGAACTTACGTAGCTCTGATACCACTTTTCAGGACCAAAACTGGTGCAAAACCTAAGTAGGTTGACAAGAACACACTAGATCTATGAACTCAAGGCCACTTGAATATCCCAGCGAAGTCATTATATTCAAGGGTTGGGAATGAAGGTTTGAATAACAATAAATAATCAATATGGTGGACAAAGATTCACTATTATTGATATATCATTTCAATGGAATAGTGATTTTAATGCAAGGAATGTCTAGGGTTTCGTGACGGTGGCTGTACGAGGATACAGAAAGAGAATATTCGCTCAGGTGAATGTGCCCTCGTATTCAGCAAAATGTCCTCATTACATTGTAAACCTAGGACACTATTTATAGTCCCTGACATTCCTTCTAGAAACCCTAATGATTACATAATGAATGACATAAATAAATACAAGTGTAAACAAGTCTTCGAGTACGATATATCTTGGTCGAGCAGACTTGGTATGCACCACCTGCTCAATACAAGTCTTCGAGCAGACTTTCCTTCGAATTTTTTTAGATAGAAAATATTCTCCTGCAGCAAACTTCAATCTTCATGACAAACTCTTGCTTTGCTCGAATAAGTCCTACGAGCAAGCATGTTCTTCTAGATCTCTTCAATCCTGCCTTAGTGGCTTATGGAGAACAACCCTCAGGCATACTCGATGTGAAGCTTGATCGGGACTGAACCATGCTCGAAGTCTATACTTAGAACATTTGAGATCTTTCTTTATTGTATCAATGCTCGACCCAACATTGTGCTCGGAACACTTGGGATTAAGCTGGATAGATCAAGTTGTTTGCTCGATTGGCAATCCATACTCGATGAAGAACATTCTTACTTGATGAAGTGTAGCTTGCTCAAAGCCTTCACCACTTAGAAGAAATTCTAGAAGATAGTCTTATAGCCATAAGACATCATGCTCGAGGTAGTGAAACCATGTTCAAAAGTTCAAGCTTGCTCGAAGTCCATACTTAGCTATTTCTTTGAGGAGGTTGAGAAGATTCCAATCTTCCTTTGTAAATATCCAACTCAACAGATCCTTCCAATAACTAAGTACATCCAAGATGGAGAAATCCCGAAAGGCGAAAACCCCAAAGCTTTAAAAGCCAGGGTATCTCAATTTACTATTATACATGATATGCTGTATAAGAAATCCCTTACAAGTCCATACTTAAGGTGCTTCAAAGTACTCGAGATCCAGGAGGTGTTAAAGGATTTCCATGAAGGAGATTGTGGCAACCATACAGGGGGCAGAGCACTATTCTCCAGGATCCTAAGGACATGATACTTTTGGCCAACCATGAAAAAGGATGTTGTGGAATACTCAAGGAAGTGTGATGCTTATCAAAGGCATGGCAACATCCTGCACCAGCCAGCAGAACCCTTATACCCCATTGTCTCCTCATGGCCGTTTATGAAGTGGGGGTTGGATATAGTTGGCAAACTACCCACAGCTCCAGCAAGAAAAGTCTTTATGCTAGCAATGACCGACTACTTCTTCAAATGGATAGAAGCTGAAGCATTTCCTCAAGTTAGGGAGAAGGAAGTTATATCCTTTATTAAACAAAATATTGTTACTAGATTTGGTATTCCTTCTGAAATTATTTGTGATAATGGTTCCCAATTTATTGGGAAAAGAACAATTAACTTTTGTGACAGTTGGGGAATTAAGATGATCACTTCTACACCAGTTCATCCACAAGCAAATGGCCAAGCAGAATCAAGCAAAAAAATCATCATCAACAACTTAAAGAAGAAGCTTGGAGCAAAGAAAGGCAAATGGGCTGAGGAACTACCGTATGTGCTTTGGGTAGATAGAACAACTCCAAAGAATGCCTAGGACAAACACCATTCTCGTTAGTCTTTGGAGCTGAAGCATAATCCCTACTGAAATGGTGTATCCAACTTCCAGAACGAGCATCCGTGATCCTCAGATGAATGACAAAAATCTTGCCCAAGACTTAGATACTGTTGAAGAACTTAGAGATCAGGCAAGGTTCATAATGGCTGCTTACCAACAAAAGATAGCTGATGCATACAAAAAGAATATCAGAATCAGAAGATTTGAAGTTGGAGATTTAGTTCTACGAAAGGCTTTCCAAAATACAACTAATCCTGCCAACGGAAAGTTAGCACCTAAGTGGGAAGGTCCCTACTTGATTGAATCTGAGGCTAGAAAGGGGGCATATTGTTTATTGAATATGGAAGGTGACATGCTCCCAAGGGCTTGGAATGCAATTCATCTCAAAAACTATTTTCGTTAATAAGGATCCAGGATCCTAATCAGTTTCATCAGCCAGTTAATTGCTAAAACTTTACTTATATTTATATTTATATTTATATTAACTATGTTAAGCCCTTGTTTTGTTAAATATATCAAGTTTGGAAAATGCCGAGCAATAGGGCCATCAAGTGGAAAAAGAGGGTTGGCCAACTATATCCTATGTTTAATTGGGCTTGTCCCCAGGTTTATAAGGTTTTCACCTTATCGCATGAATTTAGGGCTTTAACACCCCCACCTGGAGCGCACGATTATCCGGGTATGGTTGGAGGCTGTGGGACCAGTGCACTATATGTGGCTGACAATTTCATGGCTCAAGATCATGTCTTAGATCCTACGAATTAAATGGTATACATACCATATACACAAGTTAAGGTCAACGTCGGGTAGGCTCGTCACCGCGTTTAACTGGGCCAACGCCAAGGATCGGCTCGTCGCCCGTATTTATTGGGCTTGTCCCCACATTTTATTGGGCTTGTCCCCAAGATGTTTGAACGTAAATCCCAACTTGTCTAACTGTTATTTTTTTCTTTTGGTTATCTATTCTAAAAGGTAATCAATTCAAGACAAAAGCTATAAGAAACGAGGATACTCTATTCTAGCATATAGATGATAATTCAAATGCCAAAAGAGTTACGTCATTACTAGCAAGATAAAAAAATTGATCCAAGCTTCACCAGCAATATGTGGACCATCCACCCGGATCAAACCATGTCAAAGTTACAATATGTTTGTACAGAAAATAAAAGAGAAAGGTGGCTAAGGCTTCATCCCCAAAACAAAGGATCCCTCCACCATAACCACCTTTCATAATTGTCTTAAGGAACATAGATCCTGAGGATTACAATTGTTCACCCAAAAACCACCAACAAACACCATCCTAAACCTTTTAAAAAATGGGCTCCGGCCCTGTCTTTAATATCCATCATCGCCCATTACTCCCGCTCACTCCCTTACCACACCATCATCACCGTCACCAGCATTCTTGATCTCCATTACGTCGTCCTTCGCCCCGCTTGTTTCAACATCATCACTCCTCTTCTCAGCTCCATTGTATAGGTCCACAGATATCAATCTTAGGCTGTTCCTTAGCCTTCACAAATTTGACTTCCTTTAACTTTATTTTAGGACTTGTATACCTTCCTTCCTTCCCATAATCTGCTCTTCTTCTAGGTGCATACTCTGTATCCCCAATGTCAAACAATTCATAGTGGAGAAAACTAGATAAATAGGTGGACAAAAGTCATCTTTTATGGAACTATCAACTCTTGCTTTTAGAGATTTTGATCCTCCCCACAAATCAAACACTTCATGCTCTGCTCTTATTCTTTCATAATGCTTTTTCAACTAAAAAGTTGTTCTTGGCAAACTGGGCATTCTTTCTACTGATTTCTTCTTACCTTCAAACCTTCTGCCCTTGCAACTACATGAACTGCATTCACTTGATGAATCATTTCTTGAATCATCCTTCTGCTTTGCTTCCTTCTTTTCTTCAATCTTTTCAACATGTGTCACTTTTCTTTCATTTCCAACTGCCCTTCTTCATTGACAGTAACATTTTCATACAAGCTTATGAACTCCCTTTTATCTTCAAACACAGTTTTGAATTGTTTCAATTATTTCTCTCTTTGTTCCTTGTCAACTTTTAAATGATATTTGTCACAAAAAGGAGGAGGCACAGTTTTGTACTTGTCTTCAGGCTTTATCTTCTCAATGTGGCCAAGAATATTTCCTGTTGAGACAAGTTTCTTCGGGAAATCAATTTGAACTTATAACTCAGTATTTTTCAACTTCTCCTCAGTGTATAGCTTTTTTAATCCATCAACTTCAAGATTCAATTTGGATTGAATTTTGTAACTTTCCATGCAATCTTCTTCCAAACTTTTAATCTGATTATCATATGTCCTTTCACTTGCATCATAGACATTTAACCACATCCTTCTTGCCACACTCATTTTTCCACTTTCCAACTTCCCTGTTCAAATGATCAATAACTAGTAATAGGCCAGTTGTTGAAAGTTCAGAGGGTACCTAATAACTTGATGATTCTCCAGCTTCATTTATCTTGGCCATGTAAGCAACATTGGCTTTCTCCATCTCAGCAACATGGTTACTCCAGTCAAACTCATCATCCTGAGGAACCATTATAATAGCTACATTTCCTTGATCCCTATTCTAATTATTTCCTCCAGCATTCCCTCGGTTCTGATTTGTCTAAATATGCAACTGTTGTTTCTTGGTTGCTGTTAGTTTAGCTGTTGTCTATTTAGAGGATAGGATTCTGATTCAATGGTTGATTCCTTTGCTGGTAGTTCTGCTGATTTTGATTCTGATTATGATAAAACTGGGCCTGATTCCCGTATTGCCTATAAAGATTTTACTCATTAGCAAAGTGTCCTGATTGCTGGCATTTATAACAAATGGCTTATAACTTGTCAAACCTAATTCTTTCATTAGGACCAGAAATTGTTGACCTTCTTATCCTGTTGTATAACCTTTTGCTTCTAATAGCCAACATGGCAGCTTGCCACTTCAAATCCATATCTTCAAGATCATCAGCATCTATCGATTCCAGATCCTCTTGAACTACGCTGGTGTGGATAAGATTCTTGGCTACAAAAGCATTGTATGACTCAGTGAACATAGAAAATAGGGCCTGATAATCTGTTCTTTGGCCTCAGTTGTTCTAAACATAAGGAGGATATCCACTGGCATTTGATGCATTGTCACTATCTTCAATTATTTGCACATTGAACCTTTGTTGACCAGTTCCATACATCCTTAGTGTTTCTAAAGCAACTGAATTTACATTTGAAGGTTCTTCAATGATGGAATGCATCTGTTGAGATCTTATTGACAAATTTCCCATAGGAGCCACCAAAGCATTAGTCACTGGAAAAGTAGGTCTTTCTTCTTTAATCATATGATTCCCAATCATCTCATGTTCAGTAACTTGAAGGAATGAGATGACATCATCTAATTTGAAATTGAGAAATTCACCTTCTTTCTTATGAACTTGCTGGCAGTGTACCATTCTCATAACAAAGAAGAAAGAAGCGTTTTGTTCAATTCCAAATCAAAGATTTGAAGGTCTGTAGTTCTGCTTTCATTCACAATAGCAATAAATCTCTGCAGCACGACTTCAACATTTCTCCTTCTTTGAATTTGAACCTATCCAGCTGCTGCTTGAGCCTATCATTCTTATTATCTCTCAGTTCAACATTTCTTTGAAACATTTCAATTACAGCATAATACATCGCCTTAGCACTAGTATGATGATTCACATTTGTCAAGATTTCCCATGACAATCCAAGTTTCAGCGTAGACAAAGCCTTGTCGTCTCTCTTTTTCATCTGTCTCTCTAGCACCTGATACGCATTTGTAGTATCAGTGGGAACGTACAGACCATTCTTTATGGAAGCCACATCTCCGTGTCATTGTAGTTCACCGCAGCTTCAAACAAAACCTTCCATTTTATGTAGTTTTCCTGCCCTAGTAATCTTGGGATCTTAATGGTTGATAACTCTTGATCATCCATAACGTCAACTTTACCAGATCTACAAGCAGAAACCTTTCTTGGTCTTAAAGCTTCAACCTTTCTCAATCAAACTTCAACCCTGTGGTCTTCAAAGAGTGTACAAAGCTCTGATACCACTTGTCAGGACTGGATCTTGTGTTACACTAATAGTAGTCGACAAGAACACACAAGATCTAAATATTGAAGACCCTCTGTTTATACAGGCTGAATCAATATAAGCAAGGTGTTGGATTGATTATAGGATTGAAAAGAAAACACAAAACAATAAACACAAAGATTCTAACATATTATATAAATCGTTGATGAACAGTGGAAATATTTATCGGGTTTTCATGGGATGTCTAGGGTTTCATGTATTTAATGACGGTCGTACTAGGTAACATAAATGAGGAATATTCACTCAATAATCGTTATGCACCCGTTGCCTCATTAGGTAAACCTAGTATTCTATTTATAATCCCATAGACATTCCCTCTAGAAACCCTAATGATTACATAATGATTGACAAATAAATACAAGTGTAAAACTAGTCTTCGAGTATGATATATCCTTGTCGAGCAGACCTTGTAATACAGTGTATGCTCGAAACATGTCTTCGAGCAGACTTTACTTATAATATTTTCCTTAGAAAATATTCTACCACAGCAGACTTCAATCTTCATAGCGTATTCAAACTTTGCTCGAATAGGTCCTACGAGCAAACATGTTCTTCTTGATCTCTTCAATATTTCCTTAGTATTTATTGTGAACAACTCCAGTATACTCGGGTACTGAAATTCGCTCGAGATTGAACCATACTAGAAGCTTTTACTTAGAACATACTGAGATCTTCCTTTATTGTATCCATGCTCGATCCACCAAGATGCTCGTATATCATGGTTTAGGCTGGATAGATCAAGTGTTTGCTTGGATAGCAAACTGTTCTTGATGAAGAACATCCTTGCTTGACGAAGTGTAGCTTGCTCGAAACTTTCAACACTTAGAAGAATTCCATAAGATAATCTTACAAGCGTAAGATATCATGCTCGAGGTATAAATCTTCATGCTCGAAGGTCCATGCTTGCTTGAAGTCCATACTTAGCCATTTTCCGAGGAGGTTGAGAAGATTCCAATCTTCCTTAGTAAATTTCCGACTCAACATTATCCAAGTCCTCGCATGGAAATTATAATACGCACAATTGTGTGCCATAATCTAGAACTGAAAGTAGTTTGAGTAACGGTACAAAAATGTTAAGATGATAAGGACAAGGTGGATACGCCGCTGGTACATCCTATATATAAGTGTCCTTATCGAATTTTCATTTGGATATTTGCTCCAGCTATTAGAAGTACTATGTTATGGTAAAATTGAAATTTTATTTAGAGATATTTTCCTTAATTTCGGGACAAAATTCCCTAAAGTAGGGGAGACTATAACATTTTAGATTTTTCGTATTTGTATACATTTATGTTTAAACCAATTCGGGAACGTAATTCGGATCTTTATCTTTGATAAAGTAATGCATTTATAGGTATTCATTGATGTATTTTCATTTCATAAATTAATGTTATTTAAACTTGCCATTTCTTGTTTAAAACTCTTAAAAATACCAAAAAATTAATATTTTATAAAGCACAAGGACCAAATTTGCCAAGTTGGAAACCTCCTCCCCCCCCCCTGACCACGTCGCACCACGAGGCTATGGAGGGCAGGGCTGGTCGCATGGCGCGGCCAGCCCCCTGTGGCTGATTCGTTCAATTTATCTATTCGTTTAAATACATAAGTGTTACCATTTTTTAACCAAATATCGTGAATTATGATCCAAGACATCTCTATTACTAATGAAATATGTTTACAATCTTTACTCCATCAATATAAATTGATTTGGTTGATTTACTTGCTCTTAATTCATCATTAAAACTTATTCAGTTACCTAAAATGAGTCGTTTGATAAAGGAAATGTTTTTATACTAAATATATTAAATTATTTGACCTAACACATCATATTCCTCTGCATTATTTCTGCCTCCATCGATCTCCTATCCTCCATTGGTATTTTAATCAATTTTCTTCGTCAAGGACAAGATACCGATTTGACTTTCACGCATTCTTAGCCTTTGACTCCGTTTCCTCATCAATCTAAGCATTATCCGGGTCAGTTTAGGTTTACTCAGTTAGCGCGTTAAAGGACGGTTCACTCGTTTAATCTTATTTTATTCTTATTATATCTCAAACTTACCTAAATAATAAGGTGAGAGATTGTTCCCCTCATATTTTAATTGTTTTTCAACAATTTTGGGACATATGTGTATTATTTCATATTTTTTATATTATATATACACAACTGGCAAACGTATATATTGTGTCTTATCAGTTAAATGCTAACTGCTTAATTGTTTAATTGTTTGCTTTATCGCATTCGGAGAGGTCCATAATAATCACATTAAAGTATGATCATACGCCGTCTTAGTAGCTAAAGCCCGATTCGCATGGCGATGGTCAACCGACACCCACATTCATATATGCTTGTCATAGTAGCCAATGCACGATTCACTAAGCGAAGGTCAACTGACGCAACTATTTTGCTCATGGTTTGATTGGTTTAAAATCACATTATTTTATTTGCTCATTTATTATATATTATTATTATTATTAATGTCAAAACTGATGATTATCTTACTCAGCCTCGTGTTAACAAATCTATGTTTATTTTGTATGCATATGCAGGTTATCAGTTAGTTTGAAGCTAATGTGAAGAACACATAGAGAGACCACAAGATATTAAAAATAAAGAATAGTTGCGTTTATTTCGTTTTGGAATTATGTATTTAATCTGGATTATTTTTGTCATATTTGGAACTTGTGCACTTATTTGAAATTTGTAATAAATAAATTAATTAGATATTGTCATACTTTATATTGTATGATAGTACCTTGTGAGCTTTGAACCAGCTGTTCACACCCTGGCATTTCCGCCTTAGATTGGGGTGTGACAATGAACATGTTATATTTGAAAAAAAAATGTATAATTCCTCATTCGCTATACATTAACAGTATAACAAATGGAAACTTGTCTCATTCGTTAAGAAACTTAAAGAATAGACTCATTCATTAAATAAATCAAATTCTTATCGCATTCGTTATGACATATAAACAATCATTCGTTAGAAAACCAACGAATGAGGTTAAAAATGAATGAATGGGGCTTATTCCTTACGTGATGAACGAATGACAAGAAAATTTATATCGAATGGAGACTAATGTCACACCCCGTTAAGCGGATTGCGGAAGCGTAAAACGGAAATGCAACAGATACAACTGGTATCAAATACATTGTTTATAAAGAAACATTACTAACTAATTTACAATATATTATATCGTTCTAACATCTTTTACAAACTAGGTGATACAATCAAACCGGTTCTTCAATTACTTTACTTCTAACTCAAATGCCCATGACATCAATCACCAATCAGACACGTAACGCACAGGAAATTACTTCTCATATCTGATTACCTGAAAAGCATGTTAAAACAGGTCAACTACGAATAGTTGGTGAGTTTTATAAGTTTAAGGAAATCAGTTCTGCGTACCACACAGTCATAGTTTGTATGTACGCGCGTATGTAAAAATATGTATTTACGTTTGTATAAATATGTACAGCCATATCCTTGTGTGTGCATATGCACACATGTAAGTTTATAATATAAATTCGAAATTTCGGTAAAATCGTGATTGTTTGTTTATACTACCTGTTTCCAATTTCCGTGTTTAACCAACCACTGTGGCCCTTCCTCCCACAACGATTCCATATAAACTCAACCACTGTGGCCCCCCTTCCGCCCACAACGGTTCTGCGTTAACATCAACCACTGTGGTCCCCCTTCCACCCACAATGATTCCACGTAAACTCAAAACATTATATAGTGTACACGCAAATAATTAGTATATTCTACACATAGTATTTCCTACGGCTAATCACATAGCATGTATATAGACACATATACACATATAGTATTTATCACGTATCACCAAATACTGTGGCTCCCCATCCGCCCACAATACGCGTAATCACATTATTTTCTTAACATTCATGTCATAATAAAGTTAGTTCGTTTAATAAGTTGCAGCATAACTTGGCTCATATGCCATACTCAACTTTAGTTTATAAGTTGCAGCAGAACTTGGCTCATAGGCCATACTCAACTTTAGTTTATAAGTTGCAACAGAACTTGGCTCATAGGCCATACTCAACTTTAGTTTAGTAAGTTGCAGCAGAACTTGGCTCATAGGCCATACTCAACTTTAGTTTGTTACTATTGTGGCCCCCCTTCCACCCACAATAGCCCCATAATCATCACAGACCACGTTATCCCCATGGCCATTACAGACCACGTTGTCTCCCAAATTAGTTATGTTTAACATTACATAACGTGTTTGTATAAACATGCTGTCACGTGTAATTTCATTATGTTTGCAATTCGTATTATCTCCACTCAATATGTCAATCAACGATAATAATCATCTTTCATCAGCACGTAGTCAATCATTATGTTTGTAAGGACTTTTCATATATAAATGTTCAGATATTTTATATCCGGATTCGTTTTCAGATAGATAACGTGTATAAACATGCTTTCCACCCCAAAAGTTCGTAAAATAGTTTAAAGAGTGGGGTCATGAAACTCACAGTTTTGTAGGCACTCAGTGCGATGTCAGCTCGGGGTTCGTTTCCCTTGCTATCATTTAGTCCCTATAGTCCATATTATAATAATATTAATATTTTAATATTATTATAATCTCAGTACTAAACTGGGCTGTATAAGTAATCTGGGTATAGCTGGAACGCCCAGAAAGTGGCAATAGGCTTAGGTTGTGATGTTGTTCAATGTCTAATACTTAAAACCGAACTTGGCTCAAATTCTCGTTTTCCCAGCTGGGCCAAGTTGTTCGTTTACGCATTTAAAAAAAAGTTATGGGAAAATAAGCTTGGTTAAATGTATTGGTTAATAAAATGATTAAGTTATAAAGAAGGATCACATACTGGGGTCCCAGATTAGCCACGGGGCCCGTTTCCGTTTATTCAGTTTGATTTGAGAAGAAACGCGCACAATCCACCCGGATTGTCCAGGTTCCTCATAGAAAAGTTTGTTTTTACTTAATTAATCCGAAATTATGATTTTTGATCACTCTTGGTGTTTTGATATTCCCGCAGGTTCGCTAGTCGCGAACTTGCCGGTTTTTATAAAAACTGAATTTGTTTAATCTTTAAATTAACATAATTATTTAACCGTTAATAATTAAATTATGAAAATTTAACTACTTATCAATAAAATATGTAGATTTTTAGAAAAATATTTCTGGAATTATTTACTGATTTATTAATTTATAAAAATTCATTTTGTCAGCTATATTTCGCCTGAAAATCGTCCGTTTACCCCAAAAAATTTCCAAAAATTCCACAAAAATTCTTGAATGCTCAAATCATGTCCCAAATCAACCTGTATCAATTCCAGAATGTAAAAAGTTTGTGTGATATTCTTTTCGACCCAAATTCGGCTATAAAAATTCACACGAACGCATATACACAAAACACCTTTAGACTTATCCAAACAATAACAAAATTCATATGTGATCAAAATACATCAAATATGAGTTCCCAAAAAAATTTCATAATTTTTGAAGTATTTTAGCTATTTTTCCCAAATAAATGTCCCAATTCGGTAATAAATTCGTCAAATATTCTCGGATAGTTGAAAAATTACCAAATTTAAACAGAGACTTATTGACATGGTCCCTGATGTTCCTGCAAAATTTCAAGTCCTAACAGTATGCACATCACAACCTTAACCTAAACAGCCCGTAAGCGAGTGTTTCGGCATTACCTTAGCGGGTTTGGCTCGTTTCCGACTTTCTAACCAAGTTTTCAGGTTCCTGTGCTTCTATGCAAGCTAGATACAAGTCCAATATCACAAACGAAGCAATTTTTCATCAACATAACAGCCCTTAACTTAGGGTTTCTGCTAGTGCACAAAAACGAACTTTTGAACCGTAAAAACGCCGTTTCAACCCTTTAATCCATGTTTATGGCCAAAAAAAACTATTATACCAGGTTCCTCACCATGTGTATGATCAAAACATGTTTATGGACCACTTTTAGGGTTTTTACATGGTTAGGAATGATTTTTGGCAATCAAGCTATGTTTATATGATATTAATCGAGTTTAAACGAGCCGAAAATCGATTATTTATGATTTTTTTACCTAGTTTCTTGCTGGTTTCTGATGGAAAGCTGCTTGTGTCCAGAATTCTCATGAAAATGATTTCACAAAATATCTTAAACTTGTTTAATATTTAAAGGAAAATCAAGGGTAAAAAAGTCTTTTTTGGCGGGCTGGGCTTGTTGGGCCCCTTTTGGGCCCATTTGGCCCACTTTTCTCGATTTACGTACCCGAACGTGAAATGCCGAGTCCAAATTTATTTCGGGTTCGGTTTTTGGCGACAAAAATATATCGGGTGCGACAAACGGAGCGAAAACGAGCGTTTTTCGGCTATTTTTGTGTAAATTTATAAAAACATACTATATGTTTGTAAAAATCAAAAATATTTTCACAGATTGCTTAAAACATTTCCAATAAGTGTTGGTAAGTCTTTTTCGGCTTAACGGATGATACAATGCTTGGTTTATAACTATCTTTCGCGTTTAAATCTATAGCGGGTAGTTAAACGAGCATGTTTTCGTTTAACTTGTTTGCTATCAAACTAAGGCCATATTACTAATACTTTAGCTTGCATAGATCGTATATCACTTATAGATGGCACCCCGGGATATCCGGATCATAACCAGACCCGTTTGGTTATTCGTTTGTTCGTTACGCAATAAGCGGTTAAACGCTTATTCGAGTTTGCAAGTACTAAGGTGTATCCGGTTTTGTCACGGATGTCACAACTAACGAATGAACTCATTTAACTTACACGTCAAAGTCAAAATCAGTTTGAACATAGAAAGTCAAACATTGCAATTTGAATTCTGAAAACTCTCAATACATCACCATTAACATCAAAACTTGACTCATTAGTATCGATATATCATCGGTAACACCTAGTGATGCCTAATTCGATTTTAATGTCCAGTTTAAGTGTCAATTTTGTTTAATTTGTGTTCGTAAGGGTTTTACCATCAAAATCCTTAGAGATATGTCCAATTCATACATTAACATCAACATAGATGATTTTTTCTACCTTGTAATGATCGTCGATAATGAAATCGTTGATTAACAGATTCTGAAGAAATTTTTAGCAAGATTTTGATTTATGGAGAGGGAATATCGAGACAAATAGTGGTGATACGAATGGTCTGTCATTCATTAACAAGGGTTTATATGCTCCGTACAATAATGCATGATTCCCAATACACCACGAATGGCTCGTTCATTTAACAAATAACGAATAACCACTCATTTGTTAACTAAATAAGGAATGTGCTTCTCATTCGCTATAGATTTATTGTTTATAGGGGAAGCAAATGAATGTTATAATAAATGAATCACATTCGTTAAAGATAATTAATGAATGGAAACCCATTCATTAGACTTTCATAATGAATGAAGTATAAAGATAACGAATGAATGTTTTTACCATTCAAACCCTTGTAAAACCTTTAAATTAACCATCGAAACCAATTGTGATGTCATTTTCATAATTATTAACTTAAATAAGTGGGTAAAATTTTCTCAAGACGGTAAATCCAAGAATTTTATCAAAAATTTTCAATTCGCACAGCTCGGTAATCGAAAATTACGTAGAAAGAAAATCTTTTTGGATTTTTAAAAATTTTTAAGATCAACACACTTAAAATCTTTTTGGCTTTTTCCAGTTTATATCAAAACACACCGAAAATTTTTTATACTCTTTCAAATATTCAAACAAAAATCAAAATAAAATCAAAATACGATAAGTAGTACATATTTTTGGTGAGAAAGATCGTGAAACGGGATCATATTGACTAGTAACGTCCTAATCGACACTTCAATTTTAATATTATTATGCATATAATCCAACGGTGATTGCAGATATAATTTTCCAATTTAAACTTTTCACAGATCCTTCCATGGCTTTAACGATACTATTTTAAGATTAAATCACTACAACAAAAATGCCATATAGTGACATACAAAAAGTAACACCAAAAAAGAAAAACGTGCCACTAAAGAGCCCTATAAGAATGTGCGGCATACAAAAAAGTGTCACTAGAAGCGGTGACGCTAAAGCCATTTAGTGGCACTTTTCGATCTGCCACACAAAGTTTTTGGCGTTTAGTGGCACTCTTTTTTTTTTAACCGCAATATAAATAAAGGACTTTTGTGGCACAATTGTTGTGCCTTTAAAAATTCATCATAGTTATATATCCATGCGAGTTTTAGTGACATTCTCTTTTTGTTTCCCCAATCTACATAAACACTTTTGTGACACAAATTTTAAACATAAATTACATGATTTACAATATAAAATATAAAATAAAAGTTTTACAAAATTGTAAAAGTAAAAATCATAATATTATAACTTCAATAATAAGTTCAATCTGATACATATTCCAAATGTTAGAAAAAACTTGTAATAAATAAGATATTCCAAGTTCCAAATGTTTACACGATGAGTCTAAACGTTCTTTTGGGAGAGAATTTCACTTTAATAAAACTTAGCTCCAGAGATTTCCATGATATCTGCCCTGCCATCGTCAACCACACAAACACGTTTTAGTGCGTATTCAAAAATAATAAAAGTTCTTTCCTTACGAAAGTTATTGTTCTTGATTCAAAAGAAAATCATGTATAAAAATGCCTAATCAACTAACTAGACAAAAAAACAACATATAATATGGCTATTTATAACTGGCTCGAACACCTAACAATTAGATAAAAAAAAAATCCAACATATTACCTTAACTACACATGCCAACAAAAATTGAAAAAACACATTTCTTACCCTAAAAAATAGAAAGTTTAGGCTGATTAATTTCATGCCAAAATTTCATCATAAGTGCATCTTTAATATTGCGAAATAGTTAAAATAACAAGTTTAAAGTAATTACCTAAGTGTACGATGGGCACAAATTTATTCTTGATAGACAACCCTGTAATTATCTGAAATTTTAAAAGTAATAACTTAACTTAATGATGAAAGCAAAATAATAATCAGTGTATCATATTAATATAATTAGTATTAACCTAAAGCTAAAGTCAACATCATACCAATCTAAGGTCTTACCAAAGATCACAACAACGAGTTTTGAGCGGTCCGATAGGGTGTGGTGTGTTTTGATTTTTGAAGAACTTGTTCTCCTCAAACAGATTACCCATCATGCGCTTAAATATGGATTGTTCTTCAAAAACCACAAGGAATAGCATAACATTTGTCCAAAATCAACCATATATCTTCAATTTCCATCTTACTAACTGATTCTAGGAGAAACTGGTAATAGTTAAAAAAAATAAAAAAATAAAAAAAATGTTGATACATGTTTTGTACGTCTCGGTTTTTATTTGTCTGTTAATGTAATAGTTTTAGTATATAGGGGGGTTTAATGTAAAAGGGCATTTTGGTAATTAAAGTATTCTGCCCATTCGCCTAAAATGTAAGGCACATTCGTTACCCCGTAACGAATGTGTCACATTCGTTCTAATGTAAGCTCCATTCGTTAACCCTGATTAACGAATGGAACATAATGAATGAAGGCTATTCGGTATTTAATGTATAACGAATGACTTGTTTCATTCGTTAGTCTTTTGATGTAACGATTGACTCATTCGTTAAGGTTATCTTAACGAATGAGTTCACCCCTATTTATACCCCTGTAACTAATTCTAATGTAACAGTTCTTATCATTTCCTCTCTAAGCCTCGTTACTCTGTCCAAATACACTCTCAACACATACAGTACACACACATAAAGTATTCGATCCTAATCGTATACATATTCAACGAATGCATCGATGTAATCATAAGATCTAGATCCTATCAGGTTCAATCAAGTGGTATCAGAGCCTGTTATCTGATCTTCGGTGTTATCATAGCTTAAGTGTATCGATTCGGTGTTCATTAAGTCTATTTGAAGTATGAATTGACTTGAATGTGAATTCGTTTAAGTTCTGATAAAACAGAGCTTAGGTTTAATTATAAGTGAATCA